>NC_141993.1:2877500-3155000 GCF_049901715.1 Pseudonaja textilis | reverse complement strand
GCTGGCAGCAAAGTCGGGCAGTGGGGAGGAACATGGGCCAGTCCTGGAGTCTGAGAAGGGCTTGGACGAGGTATCTGGTCTGACACAGAGAAGGGGCCAGGGCCATCTGAGAGTTATGTGCTGACCCCAGAGCCTCCAGAATCTGACATCAGCAAGGCAGAGAAACGGGGAAGCCTGTTCCCAGTGCGTGCTTGTGCAGAGCTGCCAGAAGGCAAGAACAGTTAAGACAAAAGGGGCAACTTGGGAGTAAGGCTTGGAGATGATTGGCCCTGCCATAAGACATAAAGGAGGAGCAAAGGGACATGAGCCTTTGCAGGAAGCAACTTTATTTGTTCTGGTCAGTTTAAACTCTGAAGCTTCATGTTGACTTTGTGCTCCATTTGGCCTTGTACAGTTAATTGACAATTTAGTCATTGGCAGCATTTCAATGGAGATAAAGCTGGTGCTTATCAGCCTTATCCAAAAAGACTGTTTTGCACTATTCATAAATTGTTTGAGACTCATTATGGGCTATGAATGCGTATAATTCACAGCCGTTGAAATAAAAACAAGGTTTTTGAGAACAGCGTGTGATTGTTATTGTCTCAGGAAGCCTTGGTCAGAACAGTGGGTATTTCTGGCATGGGGTTGGATTCTTGCCCTGTGGCTACCTGCAATGGGGTGAAACCAGTGCAACTGTGCACAGAGTTATTGTAAGCTACCTCAGCAAAAGGCAAAAGGTCACTCCAGTTGTCCTGTTAGTAGTTAATAAAACATCTTAAATATTGTTCTAACACCCTGTTGGTTCTCTCAACACTCCCATTCATCTGGGGCTGATGCGAAGAGCTCAATCCCTGACAGGTTTTTAAAAGCCTGCCAAAATTTGGAAGTAAATTGTACACTCCTGTCTGAGATAATTCATTTGTGGGCTCCATGTAGGCAATAAATGTGTACTAAAACATTTTTGCTAGTGCCTTGGCTGTTGGGATCTTCTGGCAGGATATAAAATGGACTTGTTTTGAAAAAAGGTCCGTTACAACTCAAATGATGGTGTTTTCTGCACTTTCAGGCAGTTTCACTATAAAATCCATAGAAATCTCTCTCCAGGGTGCTGAACGTTCTGCTACAGTTTGCAGAAGTCCTGGGGATTTTCCTTGTTGTCTTTTTTCAGCTGTGCAGGTGGGGCAGGTCTCTATGTTTTTTAAGGAATGGCCACCAGAATTGTCTTTTGAAGAGGTGCAGACTTTTTGCAAATCCAAAGTGTCCATCTATTTTGGAGTTGTGACATCATTTCATGAGGTCCAGCCTTTGGCTGGCAAGGATGTAAAGTTTGTTCTCTACCCAGGCTTAACTGTCCTTATGTAAGCAAATATTTTTGTTAGCCTGGAACCAGTCATCCTTAATAGTGCCTCCTTAAATTTGGAAGCCATCACATTGTCAGCAAGTTATTTTTTTTCCGTTTGTGCTCAGGTGATTATTTTGGCAGCTAGCTGGGTTGTTTGGAGCATTGGTTTAACAATTTCAATCTTTCTGCTTTTATTTTGGGGTTTTCTGGACAAGGCATCTGCTAAGAGGTTCCTCCCCCCTGGGAGATACTTGAGAGTGAAATTAAAACATTTAAAAAGTATTGCGCCCAATGTACTTGTTTGGGGGAAAGTTTCCATGGAGTTTTCAGCGCTTCTAAATTTTTATGATCAATCCAAACTTCAAAGGGAATTTTGTTCCCTTCTAAGAAATGTCTCCAGGTGAGGAGAGCCCATCGTGTGACATACACCTCTTTCTCTCATAGGGCTCATCTTTGCTCAGTTTCTGTTAATTTCTTAGAAGTGCACGCACATGGTTGCAATTGTCCATGTTTGTTCTTTTGGAGTAGGGTTGCTCATACTGCTATGTCACTTGGATGACAAATGGTTGTTTTGGGTCTGGGTGTTTTAGGATTGGTTCGGCTGAGAATAGTTGTTTAAGTTTTTTGAATGCTGCTTGGCATTCCATAGTCCAGATAAGGGGTTGACTTGGTTTCAGTTCCTCCACTTTTGTTTTTAACAAGTATGTAATGGGGAAGGCGATATTTGCAATAGCTGGAATGAACTGACAGTAAAAGTTTGCAAAACCCAAGAAACTTTGTAGCTGCGGGTTTGAGGCGGCTCCCAATTGATGATGGCTTTTACTTTTTGTGGATCCATCTCTATTCCCTCATGGGATATTCTATATCCCAGGTAGTCAATTTTGTCTTGGTGAGAAGTGAGCCCAGCCACTCCTTAGAAGTGAGCCCAGCCTGCTGATACATATTCCAGTTTTCCTTACAGTCATTTGAATTTTTAAAATTATTCTGTGTTGAACTTCACTGTAATTATCATAACTTGATGTTTTACTGAAAAAGTGCAACCAATTCATTTATAGAAAATTAAATTCACAATGTTGTAACTAGATAAGTTGGAAAAAAAATGTAGAGGGAATAAGTTTATTACCTTAAAAAAAAAACTTTTAACTGTACAAGATGCCAAACAATTTCCATTGTGCCCTTCTGGAATAGGTTATAGGATTTTAAAATATTATACTGGCAAGAAAAAGCCCTCCATAATGTTTATTTATTATTATTTTTCTTTCTTTCACAATTGTTTTTATCTGCTGCTGCTTGCTTTCTTCTCCATGTGGCAATATTTATTTCACATTTTAAATACTACCAAACTGATCATTGAATGCAAATGTTATATGACTTCACAAGGAGGTGGGGTTTATGTTATGTGAATGAAAATAAACTTGATGGCAAAATAGTAGCTCCCTTATACTTCTAGGTTGCTTGTCCCTTTCATTTTCTGATTCTGTTCTTAGTGTTCAGGAATGAATTCCCATTCGGTGGACCTACCACTTGGATGCTCTTGCTATTCACTTTCTGCTCTTTTGCTTCAATTCTGTCCTACCTAGTTGAGCCATAGAACATCTGCAGAGATGGAAGTGAAGGAGGAGGCCATGAGTCTTTATTGTCCAACAACAGAGTCCAATAATTTTTCTTGGAGAAACAAACTTTGGATTTGGAGGAAGCTAATGCACTGGAGGAAAATGGTTTCCTACTATCCCATTTGGGATAAGCAGAAAAATCTTGATTACTGTGGATAAAAGGAAGTCTAACCCTGGGGGGCTCTGTTACCATGTAAAAGTAAATGCAGAAAAATAAATGCTGCCCTCAACAACTCTAATCCAAAGCCATTTCCCTGATGAAAAGCGACTGCCAAAGAAGAAACAGCCCACAGCAACTACATGCCTCTGCCCTAGGAGATGGCCAGGTCTGTCAATAAAGATAACCCAGAGCAATCTGGACATGTTGAAAAGGGTTCTTTCAACCTGCTCAGCCATCGAAAGACAGGCTTTGTGTCTGCCTGCATGGCTCACAATACTTCCCAGAAATGCTGCTGTTATGTGGCAGCACCAGTATATGTCTGTGGGGGCACAAAGGGTTGGGTGGGAAAAGAGGTAACAGTGTCTATTGAGGCACAGGCAGAAAAGTGGATGAGAGATATCTGGGATAGTGGTCCCCAGAGGTGGGCTGCTGCCACTTCACACCAGTTCTGGCAGACTGGTAGTTAAGATTAGGTGCAGTTCGGTGGACTGGCCAATCCCACCACTGGCTGGCCCCACCCCCACCCTTTTTTGACCTGGTTTTTGGGCCATATTTAGTTTATTTTGGGGTTGAAAATAGCCTGAAAATGGCCTAGAAAAAGCCCCCCAAATGGCCTGGTTCTTGGGTTGTTCTCAGGGTTTTTTTGGGGGGGAGCATTTTTGGGCTGGTTTCAGGCCATTTTTGAGGCCAAAAATGGTTTAAAAATGCCCCTCAAAAGGCCTGAAAACAGACCCAAAACATGCCCCAAAATGGGTGAGCGTGGGGCCTGATGGGATTAGCCCCAACTGGCTGAATCCTACCTGTTCCTTTGAGGCGAGTGACCAGGAAGTGAGGCTGGGTATGATGAGTGACATCACGCACCCAGTCACCGGCCACATCTATCCAGCCAGAGAATTGGTTGTTAAAAAATTTGCAGCCCACCACTGGTGGTCCCACATATAATATAGCGAGCCAAACTCTTGCCAATAGACAGAGTAATTCACCTCATTTGTCGCATCTCAAATGAGTGTGTTTATTTATTTATTTGATTTATATTGCTGCCTATTTACCCATGACGACTCGAGGCGGCTTATACAATCATATTTAAAACAAAAATAAAATAAAAACAATAAGAACTAACAAAAAGAATGAAATAGATTAGTAAAGTACAATAGAACAAAATTTGGGAAAACACAAAACGAAACAAGAACAATACAAAAAAAAGAGTTTCATAATGAGCTGAAGGTTTATAACAGCATTGAACAGGGAGCCACTTATTGAAAGATGAGTGAAATGGATAATCAGATGAGATGATATTATATGAGATTGGCGGAAATGAAAGTATGACTACGTACAAGTGTGTTATAACCCGGAATCACGTTGCTCGCATGAAGAGATGTGCAAAAGTAAAAAAAAATAAAAAAACTTTTTGGAAAAAGAAAGGACAGGGAGCCAGGTCTTCTGTTATCACCATGGATTAACGTGATGCTGAAAACCTCTTTTAGAGGGAAACTGGAAAGACAACCGGTGTTCTTCACAAATCCACAAGGCTTAATCTGAACCCAGGGCAGGCACAGACCAGATGGCAAGAACAAGAGCCGAGTAATGTAAAGATCCAGGACATCTTGGGTTCTGAGATTTTTGCCTGATGTGGGGAAATATTTTCAGTTGTTTTACACTGTCAATCATATTTTGGGAATGCTGTATTTTTCCTTCAGGAACCCAAAGCAGTATTTGGAAGGTTATTCTGTAGATTTCATTGCTATGAAATAGAGGCGCTCAGCTATTGCAGGCAATTGCCAAGTTCCCATTTCCTTCCCTATTTTCCTCTCTGCTTTGCCTATTTTACAGATAATCAGGGTTGGAAGGGACCTTGTATGTCATCTTATCCAAGGCCCCACATAACCAGGAGACCCTACACCATTTTTGACAGATGGCAGTCCAATCTCTTCTTGAATTAATAACTGTATGTAGTAAACCTACCAAAGTAGTAATGGGAGACTTTAATTACCCTAATATCAATTGGGAGACAAACTCTGCAGCAAGTGGGAGATTGAACAGATACCTAATGATTTTAGATGAAATTTTGTGATCCAAGGTAGAGGAAGGAACTGGAGGAAAAATGATACTACACCTAATTCTTACATAGAGAAGAAATGATGGAGGAAGTTGAAGTTGCTGGAACTTTAGGTGAGAGTGACCACGTCAAGCAATAGAACATAATCCAGTCATTGTTTTAAACTTTAAAAGAGCTGATTTTAACAGAGAGAGAGCCTAAGAGAAATTCCATGGATGAAAACCCTAAAGGGGAAAACAAGAATCATGGAAAACTTTGAAAACCGTGATCATAAAAGCCCACTCCAGCACAATACCACTGAAAAAAAGAAAAACAAGAAATCCAAAAAAAACCCAGCATATTTTTGCATAAAGATCTCTCTGATAAACTGAAAAACGAAAAGGATAAGTACAAAAAAAAAAAATGGAAAGAAGGACACATAAATAAGGCAAAGTATCAGTAGATAGCCCAGATCTGCCAAAAATGAGGTCAGAAAAGCAAAGGCTTAGAATGAACAAAGATTGCAACAAAAGTCAAAGATAATAAAAAAAAGTTTGTGAAATAATAGAAAATACTTGTAGTGCAGGTTTTAAGTAATAAGAAAAAAAAAGTCAAGGAAACAGCAGGTCCACTTAAGAGAGAAGATGGCAAGGAAGTAACAGGCAGTAGAGAGAAAGTAGAGCCATTTAACTCATTCTTTGGATCAGTCTTCACACAAAATGAAACTTTAGTCCATTCTACCAAAAACGTAACTGTAAAAGACAGACTAGAAATAAAAATTAAAATAAGCAAGAAAATGGTAAGGGAACACCTGTCTGACCTTGATGAATATAAATCACTGGGACCTGATGGATTACACCCCAGAGTTCTAAAGGAGCTGGCAGATGTTATATCAGAACCATTGTATCATATCTTTAAAAAATCTTGGCGCACCATGGAACTACTAGAGGATTGGAAAAAAGCTGATGGGGTTCCCATCTTCAAAAAAAAAAAAAAGGGCGGGGGGTGGAAATGAACCCAGGAAATTACAGACCAATCAGCCTAATGGGAAGATACTGGAAAATAATAATAATAAAAAACAGATCTATGAACATCTAGTAACAAATAAAGTTATAATTACCGGTAGTAGCCACCCCCTTCCACTTTCTCAGACTTGTGGCAGCGTGGAAGCATCGAATCTCAGTATGGCTTCCAAAGCTGACAGGATGAGGATGAGGATTGCCCAAAGGGAAGCCACCACCATGGCTCACATTTGTTCCTCAGCCAGCCCAGATTTTCAAAAAGTTGCCAAGAAGAAATGGAGTAATGAAGAGCCCAAAGGACAGCTCACCAGCTTGGCCCAGCTGTGGCTATCTGAGAGAAAGTGAGAGAAAGAAATACAGAGACACACACACAGAGACATAGAGAGAGAGACACACAGAGAAAGACAGAGAGAGAGAGATACAGAGAGAGGGGTAGACTGGCTGATGAGTGAGTGTCTTTGGCAAAGGCACTCCAGCTTTCTCTATGTCTGACACCCAGGATGGGCATTTGAAGTTCAGCAGGTCCATCCCCCTTTTCCCTCTGCCCTGAGCTTCTTTACTCCTCCAGAGGAGTGGTGCCGCTGGTGGCTTTCATTGAAAAACATCCCCCAGGTGGCGAAAGTTCCCTGGGCATGTTTTAAAGCTCTGGCTGGGTACTGCAGCATTGAGAGTTTTGCAGTCATAATTCAGCGCCAGAAAAATGAACACAGATAGCTGATGCTTCCTTTAACATCTTTATAAACATAAGTATGTTTTACAAACCAGTTGTAGATTTCTCCAACATGGAGCAAACACATACAGAAACATGTTGCAAGTTCAGAGCAGAGGTCCTGTCTTCAGCAAGCAAGCAAGCAAGCTAGTTTCATCTTCAATAGACAGACTCAGAGCTCAACATAGCTGCAGAGTTGCAGAGCTTAACATAGAGCCACGCCTAGGCTACTTTTAGTTTCAGTTTCCAGCCTAGACTACTTCTAGTTTCAGTTTCCAAACTATCCTCATTGGCTGATTTAGTTGCTATGCCTATTCATTGGCTGAACCTTGTTACTAAGCTGTATTCCAGTTCATGAATATACTGACATGCAGGCCCATTCCCCTTTTCTATCATTCTCTCCCCATCAGCCCTTATGTTAATGAGGCTGGCATCGGTTGTGCCAGGTCATGCCAGAGTCTCAGGGCGGAGAGCAGGTTGCGCATCACCCCAAGCAACCGAGGCATGCCCAGCACCAACAAGGGTTGGAAGAAGCTCCAGCAAGAGTGAGGTGTCAGAGTGAGGCTCCGGCTACTTCTCCATCCCGGACTATTGCCCTTACCTTCTCAGGCCAGGTGAGGAGTGACTGGGAGGGGAGGGTGAGCAGTGGGGCTAGCCAGTGACAGGGAGCCACAACAGAGGGCCCAGAGAGCCACATGCGGCTACGGAGCCATGGGTTGCTGACACCAAGTCTAGTGATTAAGGCATCAGGCTAGAAACCAAAGGACAATTAGTTCTAGTCCAGCCTTATGCATGAAAGCCAGCTGGGTAACTTCGGACCAGTTGCTCTGTCACAGCTCATGACATCAAGTTAATTCCTGTTTCAATTTCTGTTTCAACCAACAGATTAGCCTTTGTTGAACTGAAAAAAGTGAAAACTGTAGGAATATGCCAGGAAGAAAAAAAAAGTTCAATTTTACTATTTGTTGACTGGATTCTTCCATAAGTATCATGTACAGTTTTGGAATGTACACTTTAAGCAGTATTTAGACTGTTTAGAACAGTTTCAGAGAAAGCAATGAGGATCATCAGAGACTTGAAAATAAATCATGTGAAGAAAAAGTGAAGGAATTAGGGGTGTTAAGTTTTAAAAAGAGAAAAGTGACTTTGGAAAATGATAGCATTCTCCAAGTTTCTGAAAATAAACCTGTTCTTTATCGTTCCAGAATGCAGGACATGGAATAATACATTTAAATTACAGGATGGGAAATTCCAGCTGAATGTCAGAGAAAACTTGCTAATATTAACAACAGATTGACATTCAGTGATTCTACAGAGGTGGCAAACTCATTCAAAAAACATCCAGAATAGAATGACTACGCTTCACTAACCTCCTCCCTCCCCAATTTAATGATTCTGTTCCTGAAATGGGGAGGAAATAATTGTGGTTCTTTGCACATCTTTAGCACTGTACGCTTCCCCTCTATTCCTTATTCAGTGAAATAACTGAAATCAGTTCACAACAGATTGTATCTTTACATTTTTTTTCCCTGCTTGTTTCCCTCTGTGCAAGAAGTCTGATTTCATGAGAGAGAAAAAAACAACAACAAAGGAAGACAAAAAGAGAAAACAAGAGATCAAGAGAGGGAAAAAAAAAGAAACTAAAACTCATTTTCCTGGTAATTTACTCTTCTTTTTAGTTGTGTCCTGCTCAGGAGCCAATGCCTGTTACAATATTAGATATAAACAAGTAAACTGTGTAATGGATCACATTAAGCAGACCTCGTGTTTTGAGGCAGGATTTAATTTTCATGGCAGATTATCTTTTCTTCAGTAGTAGGGATATCCTGGGGCACTGACTGCATTAATAGGATCTAGTTTTTTAAAATCCATTAAGTCAGCTGAGTCGACTAGTCTATAATCTCATTTCAAGTACAGCATGAAAACGTTTACATGTTCACTCCACAAGGCTGACAACAGTGAGGAAGTGGTCTAAAAGTTGCCGATCTCTCAATATGAGACTGCCTGTTTGTCTCACGACAAGGAGAAGGGGCACAAATGTATGATTTCAGTAAGAAAAGAAAACATGCAACTGGACAGAACATGGAACAAAACACGAAACATGCTTTTATATAACAGGCAACCAGACATTCAGGCAGAAATTGGTTCTGGAAGAGGAGATTTGGATAGGTGAGGAAAGAGACCGTAAAGCTTTGGAATCAAAAGATAATGTGATAGTGACTCTGCCTCCCCCACTTCAAGTCACTGTTGAACTGGGTGACTGCCTGGACAATTCCTTATACTTTTCTTGGCAAAATTTCAAAAATGGTGTGGGAAGAAATATCCTTCTGGGTTCAGTTCCACATGGTTTATTGATGAACAGGTTGGGTTCCTGGGCAGAAAAGAGAAGAGATGCTGAGAGTCTCTGAGTTTTATACCCTCTCTGGCTTTGAACTTCCTGGGGCACAGGAAGAGTATCCCGATCGGTTGCTGTCAGAGGCCATAGCTAGCTTTTTGGTTGTCTGTGTGCTAAGTTTGGTTGAAACTTGGTGGGTGATGCAATGAAGGGCAATTCATTAGGGTCTGCCTAAAGGAGGTAGATCTTTGTTATGTAAAATAGACTGGCCCAGGCCTTAATGGCCCATTAACCAAGGTGGGAGGCTGAGTTTCTGCCTCTCTGAGTTTCTACTTCTCTTTTAGGGGAAATATTCTGTCTTTTTAATATATCCTAAAATATTTCATTTTTCTAGGAGAGGGGCTTAATTTCCACAGTGGTTTGCCATTGCCTGCTTTTTGGGGCTGAGAGTGTCCCAAGGTCACTCAACTGGCTTTGTGTCTAAGACAGGAGTAGAATGTATAGTCTTATGGTTTCTAGTCTGATTTTAGGCCTAGGAAAAGGGAAAACAAATTAGAATAAATACTCAGGTTCAAATCTCTACATACACCTAAACTTAATCTCATATGACTGTTAAAAATATACATTGGAATTGGGAATATTATCTGTGTTACCTTAAGTTTCTATGAGGAAGAGTAGGGTATTAATGTAAACTATAAAAAAAATAAAACTTTGGCCTTACTTGCTTCATCATTATTCTGGGTCAACATTATTAAATTCCAGTTGTTCCTAATGCAACAAGAGACACCCATGCTTATCTTTGACAATGAATAGTCACTTGTGGAACCATGTGTTCTTGTTATCACAGAGTATATTTATTCATTTAATTCATCAGCTATATGTATTTGATAGTCTATTGCCTTTTCTCTCTTCTATATCAGCTACTTCTGCAACCAAGTATTCATTTTCATGCTTAGAGTATACAATTATGTCAGCACTGATTCAGCATGGCCTTCTTAGTGCGCATGGCATTTGTGCAACATTGATGGATCACTGAGACGTACTTAAAAATAGAGTGCCGGCTTATTTCTGCAAGGGCTATTCAAGGAAATAGACTTGTTATTCGTGCATTTGACAAGCTTCAAAGCGCGCTTATCACCTCTCAGCTTGCCAACAAACTAAGGCAGAGAGGAAGGTTGGAATTGGAATGTAGGCTCCAGACATCAAGAGAGCAACTTGTGGGAATCTAGGACCCTTCAGCGGGATGCATTTAATTGGACAATGTGCTGAAATGATGTATTCAATAAAGCTTTGCCTAAAGAGATTGGATCATCATCTCGGTTGTGCTTGCTCTGATGGATCCATCAGTCAGAACCTTAACATTAAACCAGCTCTCCTTTCAGAGTTAAACCAACCAAGGAATCCTGGGCTCCTACAGCCCATCTGGTAGCCTCCAGAAGAGTTGTGAAGAACCAGGAGATGTCCAGAGTGGAATGGAAGGGAGAGCAGGTAGCCAAGCCCAGGATGGCCCCAGCAAAGGAAGTCCCAGCCACCGGCCAGGTGGGACTTCAGCGCCCAGATGGCCATGACCTGTGCGAAGGTGCAAGCAGAGAGGACTAAGCATCTGGTAAGGGGGACAAGACCGTAGCAGCCAGGGGCTCCCACAGGCAGGAGAGGAGCTGTGCTGAGGTCTGGTGCCGAAGGTGTCTGAAGCTGAATTCTCTCTCCTCCCTCCCAGAGTGGCATTTACCTAAGGCCTAAGATGGAGAAGAAAGAGAGCAGTGGAGTGGGAAGAGCTGATCGGGTGGAGGTACCTATCTAGCAAGCCTGCCGCAGCCCATTGGTCAAACAGCTGAGAGAGAATGGAAGTGCAGGGGGGAAACTGGTACGGCGAATGGCCAACACCACCGCCTGGGTCTGGGCAATCCTTAGTTACTCTCCCAACACCACTGCCTCAACCACAACCAAGAATGGTGTGGTGGGGGGGAATGACAGCCGCCCCACATGAACCTCCTCCTGGTCCCAGGGCAAGATGTGGCAGGACCTGAACAAACAACAGCCCAGCAGCACAAGATTGTTGACCAGCCTCCAGCATAACCAACAGCCACAGAAGCCCAGCTCTGGCCTTTCCCTCATGGAGCGGGATAGCCTCAGAGGTATTGGGGCATCCCAGGCCCCATGGAATCCCCGCCAATCAAGACCATGTTTGATGGGAGTCCAAAGAAGCTGGCATTCTTCCTGACCTAAGTGTGGGCTCGTCTGAATTGCTATGGACTGACATATTTTGACAATGTGGTGTGTGTGAATGCCATCATGGAGAACCTGGAAGGAGAGGTGGTGGAATGGGTGATGGGGCTCCACAATAAAGGGGGTCCAGAATTGGGGGGATCCCAACCCCTTCCTTTGGGAGTTCAGAGTCCAGTTTGGAGACCTCACGCAGGTCCGGCAAGCGGAGTCCAGGACTTGTGCTATCAGACAAGGGCTGAATACATCCACAAATTCCAAATGCTGACAAGAAAGCTGAGACACTGGCTGGAGTGACTCCTGATCCAAGATGGCCTCAATAGGGAGATGTACCACATGTGCCTACCACAGGGAATGGCAGAGCAGATCCACGACTGGTACCAGTGGGCAACGAATGTAGAGCTGGACCTAGTACAGTACAAAAGGCATAGAAGAGCTGAAGGCTGCCCAAAAAGGAGCCAGGAGAAACATCCGCTGGGGGCAGAAGCCCCCCATCACACTGACCTCTGCTCCTGCTAAGGCCCTGAGATGCGCGGGCAGAGTGTGCTTCAAATGTGGCCAGGCGGGCTACTGAGCTTCAACCTGTCCAGCCACAGCACTGTAGTGACTCTAAAGACTCCGAACCTGTCAGAACTGAAATAGCCACCAAAGAAAGGGAAGGAGAATTCGTGAGTGGTGTGCTGGGTCTTTGAGATCTGCCTCCTGAGAATTCCAACACTGGAAGATCTACAGCTCACCTTCTATGAGAGCAGGAGCGAGGGGGAAGGTGACCCAATGGTAAGTGGAACCATTGAACCCCTTTTTGGCCCAAGTGGAGACTGTAGTGGCCCATTCAGGGGCAAAGGGAATCATGAAGATAATAATAGACTCAGGGTGCACCCGATATTCAGTCAGCCTGCAGACAGTATGGAAGCTGGAATTGAAGGTGAGGAACCTGCGCCAACCCATGAAGTTTGAGTAGGTGAATGACTACTCACTTAGTAGCCTAGTGGGAGGGCTGCCCATCCTATACCTGACAGAACCGATGCACCTGAGATTAGGAAGCCGGAGACAGACTATCCAGTTCGTGATGGCTCCCCAAAATGGCAGAGGCTACGATATTGGGGCTATCCTGGCTAACAAAGTGGAGCCTGGTCATGCACCCGAAAAAGAATGAGAGGCGAGTAAAGATGATGAGGAAGGACCCCAAACCCCAGGGAAGGGGGAGGGGCAAGGCTGATGAGTAGAAAAGCAAGGAAAAAGACCTTTAGCACATAAAAGCGGTCTCTGAGTTGATGTCAGGAGTGAACGCCACCCCCAAAGAATATCAAGACTTGGCAAAGGCATTCGGCAAAAAGAAATGACATCCTACCCCCCCACCTCTTGCCAGGGGCAAAATTCCCTAAGCCTAAAACATACTCAGTGACTCTGAAAGAGATGGGAGGAGTTAAGAGACTGTATCGACCAAAACCTAGTCAGGGGATTCATCTAGACTGTGAAATCCCAAGTAGCAGCTTCTATGATGTTCAAGAAAAAAGAAAGAAGCTGTGATAACCTGGACAAGAAGATTATGAGCTGGAGCAGTTTGTGAACAGAGGATTGGAACTGGATGAGATGATTTTCAAATTCTATATTAGAGACTTAAACCCAAATTATTATTTTTTTAAAAAAGAAGATTCTCCAAAATGCTGAGAAGTTGGCAAATTAACACATGGAAGACAGACTACGGACCCAAAAGAGGGGAAAAAAACGCTAATGGGAGAACTATGAAGCTTTAAAATATAGAAAGACCAGTTTGGAACTTGCAATATTGTAAAAGGTTATTTTAATTTGCTGATAATATTGTCTGACTACTGGAAGAAATTGTATAAAGAAAATGGATTGTTTTGATCATTTTGACAATCAGCTGTTATAGCTTCTGCCTCCTTTTAAGGCTGGAAGTTAAAGCTGGGATGCCACCTACTGGTGAAAAAAGATACTATATTATTACATAGTGGGACCTTGACAAGGAAGGAGAGTCGATAAGAGAAGGGAAATAGAGGAGAACAAGAAGGGAAGAGAAACAAAGTGAAGCCAAACAACAGCTGGAAGACCATCTTTTTGTTGTCTTTGGTTTTGTATCTAATTGCTTTTTTGGCTGTTTGGGAGTAACTGGAGAGTTTTCTGAAGACTTTTAAAGCAGTGTGGATTATAAACGATAAGAACTGCCCTTGAAACTACATTTAAGTCTGTGGATTAATGAGATATGGGGAAATCTGGTGGGTCATTTTGGATTATAAATACTATTTGATAGAACACTTTATGAGGTAAAATAAGAAAAATTAAAAGGTGTATAAATTTGGACAATTTAGGGGGAACAAATTGGAAGAACCAAGGACCCTTCAGCAGGTGGCTAAGATCCTCAGAAGTACTTACTTATTACAACTTGGATACATTTAATTGGACAATGTTGATTTACGCCAAGATGGGGAAGGGCAATTCTGTACTTTAAGTATATGGGATTGTGCAGAAAATAGTCAAAGCTGGTTTTGCCTTAATCTGTGTCAAAATTATGTACTCAATAAAGTTTTTCCTAAAGAGATTGGATTGTCTCGATTGTGCTTGCTTGGTTGTGTTCATCAGTCAGAATCAGTCTGAACCTTGACAGCACTTTTTGTTGTAATTGGGGCCTACTGTGTTAATTTTGGATGCTACTGGTTTCAAAGTTATGCATTATGTTTTATTCTCTGTACACTCTTAGAAAAGAATAGAGCTGGAAGGGACCTGAGAGCAGGGGTCGCCAACCTTTTGGATGTCAGGGACCACCAAACTCATAATTTTAAATCCAGTGGACTAGAGAGCCTGGGAAAATCCCCCAAAAAGTCTGCAGGAAAATTCCCCACCGTTTTCCTACCAATCGATCATTCTTTATTTGGGATCACAGGATACCATCTCCAGCTCCATTCTCAGGGGGAGCGGAAGAGAGACTTTTGGCTTCATGCAAGGAAAGCAGCAGAAGCAGCAGAAGTATTACTTTCTCCCCCACCCCAAACTCCACCAGAAATGAGTCTTTGTGAGACTTGTCACACTGGCGCAGCCTCTTGGAGCAGGATGCCTTGCAGGGTCCCAAAGACTCATTTCTGAAGGAGTTTGGGGGAGAGAAAGAAAGACTTCTGCTGCTTTCCTTGTGTGCAGCCAAAAGCAGAAGAAGAAAGAAGTGGAAAGAAGCAGCCCGGTGGCCAGGGCAGGCGCATGGGGCGAGTGGGGCAAGTTTTCCCCCTCTGCCCTTTCCACTCTCCCCTCAGTACCTCTTGTTGTTTGCAATGCAAGCGATGCAAGCCTTGTTTTCCTGCAGGCCATGTGGGCGGTGCAGCCTGGATTAATTGCTTTGGGGAGGGGTGCTTTGGGGGTGACATTTTTCTGCAGGCCACCAAAATTTTCTCGTGGACCACCAGTGGTCCCCAGCCCACTAGTTGGCAACCAATGCTCTAAGAGGCATGACTGAAATTGTAGTAGCAATTACAAAAGCTATGAATAGATTACCAAGGGTTTTATGTCATGCTAAGTATTATGTTTTTGATAGCTTGGATTTTTTGTAATACCTGTGCAAAAACAAAGCAGAAAAATGTAAACAGGGAAACACATGTCAAATAAGTTATGTAGAAAAAAAACTGCTAGAAAACATGAGAATATATTTTTGTATATAATTTTATTAAAAATATTTTAAAAAGAAAATAAGAACTAATACAAACTAATATAGAGTAAGGGAAAAAAGAAAACAAAAAATGCAAGACAAGGAAAAAAATAGAAAAGAAAAAACCAAAATGAGTTCCAATATTCTTCATAACAGTTATAAGTACAATGAAAATATGACGATGCCATCTTGCACTTGGATCTTATGCTACTGCATACTGGGTTGGTATAATATTATGGCACCTAGTTCTTGTCCTGCCTTAGACACAAACGTAGATAGATGGCCAGGAACACCATCTCAACTCCAGGAAATAGGCAATAGCAAACCAGTTCTGCAATCTTGCTAAGAAATCTTGGGGACTTGTCTAGGCAGTCACCAGGAATGCAATGTACTGATGCAAATGTTCTCCATAATTCTTCATTTTTAATATAGACAGATTATGCACTTTTACAGCTTTCAAGATGAGGCTAAATAGGATGAATTCTTTACACAGACCAATGGGTTCTTTTTATCCAATATACAATATAAGCGGTATACATTTAATATTATATTTCAAGCTATCCTGTCATGCATAGAGGCAAAAGTAGGAAGTTTAAAAAGATTCTGTTCTACTATCCTTTGAAAGAGTCCCTTTCCTCTTTCCATTATAACATGAATAATCCTTTTTCCTCCTGCTCCTTCATGATAGGCAAGCATATGAGAAAAAAAGGGCAAAAGGCAACGCTGAGAGCAAACGATTGGCTGCTGTGTTTGAGCTTTCCATGTGGCAGATATTTGTATGTATTTGGAGAGAACAGAACTGTTTAGATAAACAGATGGCAACAAAAGGCATAAAAAAACATATACCCATAATGTCAGTTCATAACATTTTGTTCAACATACTTGTTTTAATTGACTAGCTGACAATTTTGCTTTTGGGCCCATATGGTAGCAAATGGCAAATAAACACTTTTGACAAAGCAACTCCAATCTGGTACTTTTATTACAGAAACTTAGGGAAGAATCCAGGACAGGAGATGCAGCTGGAAGCTGGATAAGCAAAATGATGAAACGAATTTGGTGTGTGTGTGTGTGTGTGTGTGTGCATGTGTGTTGGAGATGAAGAGACAGGAAAAGTCAGCTGAAGGATTTCAAGATGGAAAAGAAGATAGGAAAGTGCAAAATGGGTGGAAAAAAAAACCCTGTGCTTTACATAGTTGGAAGTAGAACAATCATAGCACTCCTTGTGTTAGAAAGAAGGAGCTTTCTAACAAGAAAGACATGGGCTGAAATAGATTTGAAAGCAGGAGAGAAGATGGCAATATGATGGCAGTCATGTTTAAAACTGCATTCTGCCTTTTTTAAAGATTGTATTTATTTTCTATTTCTATTTACATTTGTTAGTGCTTAATGAACATCATGCTGGGTTATTAACAATATACTGTAGATTATATTCTTAAATCTCCACTTCTTTTTTCCAGCCATGGGTAAAATAAAGTCCATGTTTAATGTAATTAGGTGTTGAATGGAGGAAATACTAGGCAATAGGCTAAACTGGAAAGTTGAAAAACTATCCCAAAAGAAAATAATGGTAATATGCCATATTACTGCTAGGTAAATTCCTCAGATATATCTATTCAATCACTAGGAATGACGTTTCACTAAAAGAATAACAGAATAAGAGAGTTGGAAGGAACCTTGGAGGTCTTCTACTCAAACCTCCTGCTCAGGCAGGAAACCCTACAGTTTGGCCCACAGTAAAATCTTGATGGCACAATCTGTAGATTTATGGGGGGGAAAGTTCATCTGAGACCGTTTCATTGAAAACATCCATCAAATCCCAGTATTCCCTGGGGATGCCCAGTAGGAGTCCATTTGCCGCAGCCACAGCTACCTCCTCACTCGGCAGTATTTCAGTCTGGTGGGGTTCCTCATTCTGAATTAATTCATCGTTAGGGAATTGGAAGATCCCCTCTGCCCAGTCCACCCTTGGGTTCCACTCCTTTAACCAGGTTAGCCCCAGAACTAGGGGTCAGTCCATCCCTGGTGTCACAATGAAAGCAATGGTTTCAGAGTGATTTACCATCATTAGTTTGACTGTTTCATTGGCAAACATGGCCAGGGCACCCCCTGCAATGGGCACATCAAGTTGGCAGAATGAGACTGAGGTTTTTAGTGGCTTTAGTTGAATGCCCAGTTCCCCGACCAGAGTCAAGTATTAGGTTTCTCGTGCACCCCGAATCTTAGCAATGCCTTAAGTCTCACTTTTCTCCCTGTTACCGGAATTAACAGTTCTACAGGATTTGTAAAGCGTTCAACAACCTCACTCACCAAAGGGTCTTCATAGTTGCTCTCTGACTTACTGGGTTCCTCCATCGGAGGGGTCAGAGATGGCAGCAAAGACAGCACAGACCACACAGCATTACGGAAGGTGGCTGACAATGCCTCCCTCAACTTCAGCCTTGGAGAGTTGGAAAGAGAGAGCCCAGATAAACCTATCAAGGCCTATGTGGATGAGCAGTTCTCACTACAGCATGAGCTAGTGGAACCTGCACAGTTAGTTAGCCTCCCAAAACCAAGGGATTGAAGGGGAGAATCTCAACCCACAGGATCTAAATGCCAGTCAAAAAATTGAAGCTGTAAGACCTAAAACTCGAGATTCCATTCCCCAAAACAGCAAACCTACCACAATTCCTCATGACCTGCTGGGCTAGCAAATTAGCCCACCAGTAACAACAAAGATTTCTCAACAGGTAGCCATGCAAGCAGCCATGATTGGCACACTCAATCCAAAGGCAAAAGAGTTCCTGCCAGACCCGCAATGCAACTCTAACGCAGATGTATGGCAAGATGAATGTGGTACCCATACCCAGCAGAAAAAGAGACTACCTGCGTATGTGTTAACGGATCACGACCACCTCATGAAGTACTCTGAGGAGAACCATGAACCATCTATGACACATACCTTCGAGCCAGAATGCCATGCCTATGAGGATGCTGCACCAAGGAATGATCTGCCATCACAGAGAGGAAACAGAGAACAGTTACCATGATGGGGAAAGCTGGACTTAGCAGCTAACAATGTGTATAAATTTAATGACAAGGCAGGCACTTCCACCTACTGTGGAAGTGTGTTTTCACAGATATCATTCAACAAGAAAGGCCGCATCCTGGTGAAGAATTTAAATTTCTGTTGACATGGTCTGTTGAAATAGTGAAAGACATTTACTTATCCCTACTAAACAACCCAGGCACTGCCCTAAAATGAGCATGGGATGCGCTTGACCGGAAGTGTGGCAATTCCACATTGATGGAATACTTGTTCTTGGAAAGACTTGACGGTTTCCCACTATCAGTCTCAATGAACCCTGAAGGCTGGAGGAATTTTCTGCCATTCTTATGCATCTGCAGACAGCCAAAACATGCTCTGACTTACCAGGACTTGCTTGCCTTGACCAGTTCATCATGCAAGAAGCAATCATTACCAAACTACCGAAAGAGATACTGGAACAATGGATTGTTTTGTCTGATGTCTTCTTAGCTGCTAACCAAAGCAGAGAACCATCCTTTGCCCTTCTCAAAGAATTTATTGCCCACCAAACAAAGTCCTGCAACAGCTATCGAAACCTCTGCCTCAGAAACAGCTATCTCCCAATTGACAACTCAACCCAAACTCTACACCTTTCAAGAGTATAGCGCAAATCACAAGAGAAAAGAACCTTGTGGCTGTACATAAAGCGGAGATTGCTACCTCACCTGTTCAGAGTATGGGCAAAGATATGTCAGAGACAACCCAAGATAGACTTCCGAGAACAAAGAAAGTCCAGATCTGTGCATTACACAACTCTTGATACCTGCTGAACGGTAGCCAGGCATTTGCACAGAAACCCCTGCACCAAAGGAAAGCTTTGATAAGGGAATACAAGCTCTACTACAGGTGCTACAAATCTACTAAACACAGGGCCAAAAACTGCACAGCTAAGATGCAATGTTACTTATGCAACAGCAACAAGCACCCAGCTGCTCTGCATCCAGTGTGCGATAACACACTATCCCCTCGTTCGTGTCATCAGATCTGCTTAACCAATGTACACCCCAATGGACGCTCAGAAGAAGCAGTGAAGATCTATGTAATAGTGGATAATCAGAGCAATTGCTCACTGGCCAGGACCACATTCTTCACTGTTCAAAAGGAAGAAGTGCACTTCACAATATCGATGTGCACTGTACCATGAAGCATGGTGGGAAGGAAAGCTACTGGACTCTGTATAGAGTCATTAGATGCGAGTTCCTGGTTCCCACTGCCGCCTGTGTTAGAATGGGATGGGATACCAGGTGACCACAGCCAGATTGCAACACCAGAGGTAGCAAGCAACATACCTAACCTGAAGCACATGGCTCATCACTTTCCCACTCTAGACCCGGAAGCCTAAATTCTGCTCTTGTTGGGAGTAGACGTACCTGACACTTTCGTTCATAATGAAATAGTCAAAGGCCCAAAAGGCTCCCCATTTGCTTTCCAGACAGCACTAGGATGGGGAATCACAAGGAGAGTCTGTGTTGATCAGCTGCAGGCCCCGACCCAAGCAAATGTCTTCACAACATCCATTCCAATGGCTTTCCAACACCCTTTAGAATCATTGGAAGCAAGAGTACCTGTCCACTTTACAAGACCACAGTAAATGGAAGACCAAAGAACTGAACCTCGAAGAAGGGGACCTTGTCTTGCTAAAATATAAGGATGTACATCAGAACTTATGGGCCATGGGGCTTGTGCATCAAGTCCTACCCAGCTCTGATGGACTAGTCTGTCACGTCAAGGTCCAGATAGTGAGGTCACAAGATTCTTCCTGTGACCCACAGACTTTCACCAAGAAGCTCCACACCAGACCAGTCACCAACCTAGTGTTGCTGCAGAGAAAGGCTGAACTTGAAGATTGAACCTCAAGCTTTGCATGCTTTGTATCTACCTCATTGCATTGTTTGATGCTATATTACTATTTACTGTTTATCTTACTTGTTTACTTTAGTTGATAGATAGTTGGTAGTGGAATTTATAATTCCAGGTGGGGAGTGTGCTGCTCCGACAGTATATAGTTAATTGATAGTTAGTTGGTAGTGGAATTTATAATTCCAGGTGGGGAGTGTGCTGTTCAGACAGTATATAGTTGATTGGGAATTGGGAGCTCTCCCCTTAAGGGAATGCCTCATGGTAAATGTAGTTAATGCCTCATGGGAAATGTAGTTCATGTCATGTGATCACATCTGTAATCCTGATTGGTCACTGAATTGACCCTTGATTGGGTTTGAGGGAGTTTCCTTTACTCTTGCTTGGACCCAAGCATTGTACTGGTGTCATTCCCTTTGCTCCATCGTTATGGGATGAAGATAACTATATTTTCACACTATGAAGACAACTACGCAAAGATTGGACATTAGATGAATCTCAACATAACTGTGAGTTATACCTTGAGGATGCCTATTACAATCCAATAAAGAAACTTTGTATGGAAGTCTTTGTAGAGTTTATCTAACTGTTTTTATATTCAGCCAGGAAGTTAAAGACAGAACATGCATGGTCCCTACGGTTGTTACCTCTCTGGGTTGACCAGTTTTCAGTTCTTGCCTAATGGAAGGTCTTGCCTCTCCAATCTTCCCAAGAAAGCAGGACTCTTGAAACTGAAGTTGTTCCAAAAGGAGCTTTTATTGAAAGGTTTGGGATAACAAGAGATCTAGGCAAGAACTGAAGCGTCTCACTTAAAACCAGCTATTTAAAGCAATGCTAGCCAAGCCCCTCCCACACTACATCATTACAGGGAAACAGAAACTTCATTTAGAGATTAACACAGTATTGCAAGAAACAGAAACTTCATATAGAGATTAACACAGTAATGCAGGAAACAGAAACTTCATACACAGATCACTCCATTTCTCCCCGCTTCCTCCCACCAAAATGCCAGTGTCTCTGTAGAAATATCTGGGACTTGACATTATTGCTGTTGGATGCATAGAAGTGATGTCAAACATCAAAATTGTAACACTAAATTTTGCATTGCTAAAGACTTTAAAATGGTGAAAATAGTTCCTGATAGAAGTCCAGTCTTGCTCACAGATATAGATATTCTACATTTTTCATCTGGAAATGTTCGTTCTATTGCTAACGTCCAAGTGTTGATTATCACTTCCCCTTTCAAACAAATCATTGTTTTTTGTGTATGAAGGGTGTTCTCTTGCCTTTGGGTATAAAAATGGAATGTTTGTTATCATCTGGAGTAATTAAATTAGTTGTCCTTATTTGAATGAGGCAATAAGTAATTCTAAGCTGATATGGGATGGAGCAAACTAGGTAGCATTCCAGAGATGTTTTTTTCTGAGGTTGGGAGAGCCTTACACACACTCAGGGATAGCAGTGTATGTGAAAGAGGACATAAAAGCAGAGTTGATATGGTCAGATCCTGATGGAAGAATTCTGGTTTTGCAGATCTGGATTAATGCTAGTCCAGTCCTTTTAGTGGTAATTTATGCCCCGAATGGAGAGCAAAAAGAGTTTTTTAAGTATTTATAAAAAATTAATAGGATTGGAAAAAAGAAATATTTGTATCATAGGGGACTTTAACGCTATTGCTGATTACCAAAAAGACCACAGTATTGGGGGGAGAAACAGAAAAAAAAAAAAGAGCTTCCAAAAATATGTACGGAAATGATGAAGGAGTTAAATTTGATTGATATATGGAGAAGATTACATCCGGAGAAAAAACAATTTACATTCTATAGACACGAATTGACGTGGCATGGATGAATGGGGAAATAGCCTATGAAATAAAAGGGATTGAAATTCTACCCAATGAATGGGCAGACCACAATCCAATTCAGATAATTTGGAAAGGTAGAAAAAAACCTAGGAAAAGGTGGACATTAAATACGCAGTTAATTAGAGAAAAAGAATATACGAATAAACTTAAGAAGGAATTCAGCTTTTTCTTAAAGGAAAATAACAATGGAGCAACTACGAAACAAAACATTTGGTACACAATGGAGGCAGTAATAAGAGGTATAACAATCTCTTATAATGCCAAGAGGAATAAAGAAAAATATGCCCAGCAAAATAAACTACAACAAAAAATTAAAGAATTAGAAACTCAATTACAAAGTACCCCAAAAGATTCAAGATTGCAAAACCAGATGACAATAATTAAACACAAATTGAATTTAATTGAACAAGAGAGAATGATTACAAATTTGAATACAACTAGACAAACTTATTTTGAGCACACTAATAAGCCAGGGAGATGGTTGTCCTATAGACTTTAAAAAGGGAAAGAAAAAAGATTGATTTACCAATTAATAGATGGAAATGGAGATACACAACAAAGGATAGAACAGAAAAAAGAAATTGCCCATAAGTATTTTGAAGATTTATATAAAAAGGAGGAGGTCAATGAGGATAAGATAAGAAACTATCTAGATAAAATGCAATTTTATTTTTTAAATAAAGCAATTGGGGAAGAGATAAAAGAATTATTAAATAAAGATATTACTTGGTCTGAATTGAAAACAGCAATAGAGAATCAGAAAAATAGTAAATCTCTGGGACCAGATGGGATCCCAGGGGAACTATACAAGGTAATAGGAGAACTAATAGGACCCCTTATGGTGGAAGTTTTTAACGATGTTTTATTGGCGGCCAGAATGCTGGACTCATGGAGGGGGGCATTGATTTCGCTGATCCCAAAGGAAGACGTGGACTCCTGATATATACAAAACTACAAGTCAATTTCCTTGTTAAATACGGACTATAAAGTATTCACTTCTTTTTTTAAAAAAATTTTTTTATTAAGTTTCCAAATTTTAAAAAACATAAAACAAAACTTTATACATTGTTATCAACATCAAGACATCTTTTGCATTTCCTCACATTTTTCAGTATATGTATTTACTTATTCCTTTACCATTGCATCTTGCTCTTACTATAAATCAATATCTTTTATTCTTACATCTCAATCTTCTCCATGGTATATTTGCATATTTACATATTCCCTCATTCTTTTCCTAATTGCCATTTTCTTTTCTTTTTATTTCTAACCCACTCATACCAGGCATCCCAGGCCCTGTAATAAATTAAATCTTCTCTGTCTTTTATTTTCATCGTTAGCCTGTCCATCTCTATACAATCTATTATTTTTTTAATAACCATGCCTTCTGGTGGAACCCTTTTTTCCTTCCAGAGTTGTGCATATGAAATCCTTGCAGCTGTTAATATATGTAACATAATATATCTATCTGTTTTATTGAATTTTTGTGTTATTATATCTAATAAAAAAGTTTCCGGATTAAATTCAATTTTCTGATTCGTGATTTCTTCTATCCATTGTCTAATTATATTCTAATATTTTTTCACTTCCTAGCATGTCCACCCAATATGAAAATAAGTGCCTTTTTCTTTTCCACGTTTCCAACAATTTGGGTCTGAATTAAACATTTTTTGCCAATCTAGCGGGAGGAAGGTGCCATCTGTAGAACATTTTGTATTGATTTTCCTTGTATGCTGTGGATGTAATTAGTTTGTAATTTGATCCCCACATTCTCTCCCAATTTTCCAGGTCTATATTATGGCCAACATTTTTCGCCCATACCACCATCGTCTCTTTGACCACCTCCTCTTCCATTTTAAAATCTAGTAGAAAGTTATATATTCTTGAAATCATTTTCTTTTTCATTTCTTGTAGAATTTTATCTAATTGATGCTTTTCCATGCAGAAACCAAATTGTTCTTTGTCCTTCTGATATCTCACCTGGATATTTGTGCTTCCATAGTTGACAACCAGTTTGGTATTTTAGTATAATAGTTCTTTTTAATTTTGTTCCATGTCCAATTTAATGAATCTCTAATCATGTCTCTCTGAAATATGCATGCTGTTTACATTTCCCATCCCATAGGAAACTATGCCACCCTCTCTGCAAGTCGTGACCCTCTATCGACAATACTCTTCTATTTTCCAGGTTGATCCAATCTTTAATCCATACCATAGCTGCAGCCTCATAATACATTTCCCAGTCAGGGAGTCCAAAGCCACCCCTTTCTCTTTTGTCCTGTAACAATTTCATTTTTATCCTAGCTTTTTTCCCATCCCAAACAAATTTACTTATTATTCAATCTAATTCTCTAAAAAAGGTTTTATCCAATCTTATTGATACAGTTTGAAAAAGATATAGTATTTTTGGTAGGGCAGACATTTTAATTGCCACAATTTTCCCCAGTAGTGATAGCTGTAATTTCCCCCACGTTTCCAATTCTTTTTTGATTTGTATTATTAATTTGTCATAGTTATCTTTTTTGATTGAAGAGCATCTTGCTGTTAACCAAATGCCTAAATATTTTACCTTTCTCACACCTTGCATTCCCAATTTTCCTTCTAATTCTTTTTTTTTGCTTATCTTTTAAAATTTTAGTCAATTTTGTTTTGTTTTTATTAATCTTAAGGCCTGCAACCTTGCCAAATTCCTCTATTTCCTTTATTAATTTTACTCCCGTATCCTCTGGATCTTCAGGAAAAAATACTATATCATCGGCAAATGCCTGTACCTTATAATACTCCTTTTTGATTAAAATCCCTTTGATTTCTACATTTTTCCTAACATTTTCCAATAAGTTTTCTAAGGTAAGAATAAAGAGAACGGGTGACAGTGGGCATCCCTGCCTTACTCCCTTGTTGATCTTAAATGTTTCAGTTCTGTCACCATTCATTATTACACTGGCCGTCTGTGTTGTATAAATTGTCGAAATCAATTTGATAAATTTATTGCCAAATTGCATACTTTTTAATTGTTGTATTATGAACTGCCAATTAACATTGTCAAATGCCTTTTGCACATCAAGGAAGACCATTGCCAATTGTTTTCCTGGGTTTGCTTCATAATATTCTATTATATTCAATACCATTCTAGTATTATTTTCAATTTGTCTATTCAGTAAGAATCCGTTTTGGTCGCTATGAATTATTTTTTAAGGGTTTTTTTCAATCTTTCTGCCATTATGGACATAAATATTTTATAATCAACATTTAAAAGGGATATGGGCCTGTAATTTTGAATTAATTGATGGTCCAAATCTTATTTTGGGATCAATGTTATGTATGTCTCCCCACATGACTTAGGTAATTTTGCTGTCATCAGTACCTCATTATAGAGTTCTAATAATTGCATTTCTTTTTTTTCTTGGAGCGTTTTATACAGTCCCCAAGGAGACCACCCGGTCCCGGTGTCTTATTGTTTTTCTGCTTCAGGATTGCCTCTTGCAGTTCTCTTAATGTTATTTCCCTGTTTATCTCTTCTTTATCCTCTTCCGGGATCACAGGTAGCCCTTTTCCTTCTAAGTGATGTTGGATATTTCCCTCTGGTATGTCTTCCCTACTATATAGTTCCTCAAAAAAAAAATATATTTTTTAACAATATGTTTTTTCTTTTCAGTTTGATGTTGTAGCGTACCATCAGCGTACTTCAATTGTTGGATTGCTCTTTTTTCTTTTTCTTTCCTAAGTCTATAGGCTAGCCACCTTCCCGGCTGATTCACATTATTTCCCTGTTTATCTCTTCTTTATCCTCTTCCGGAATCACAGGTAGCCCTTTTCCTTCTAAGTGATGTTGGATATTTCCCTCTGGTACATCTTCCCTACTATATAGTTCCTCAAAAAAAAAACCAACTTTTAACAATATGTTTTTTCTTTTCAGTTTGATGTTGTAGTGTACCATCAGCGTCCTTCAATTGTTGGATTGCTCTTTTTTCTTTTTCTTTCTTAAGTCTATAGGCTAGCCACCTTCCCGGCTTATTCGCGTATTCAAAATAATTCTGTATTATCTTTTTCATGTCCTGCAACCATTCATCTTGTGCTAACATGTTCAATGTATGACTAATCATTATCCTCTCTATATTTGCTGTGTTATTATGTGGTGTTTTTTCTAGTGTTTTTTCTAACTCCTTAAGATATCTAGTAGTTTAGATTGTTCTCCTTTTTTCCCCCTTATATCTACCTTTATTATATGAAATCACTACGCCCCTAATATATGCTTTAGTTGTGTCCCATAGGTTTGGAATTGATGTTTGTTCTTTTTTGTTTTCCTTCAGAAAGAACTCCAATTCTTTTTCCATCACCTTAACATATTCTTTTTCTTTTAGGATCTCCTTGTTTAGCATCCATCTTCTGTCTTTTTCCCAATCCTTTCCAAATTATTTTAATGGGATTATGGTCCACCCATGTGTTAGATTCAATTTCTATTTCTTTTATATTATGTTCCATTTCCCCATTTGTCCACAACATATCCAATCTTGACCATGATGTGTGTGGTGCTGAATAGTAAGTATACTGTTTTTTGTCTGGATTTCTTTCTCCCCATATATTTTTTAATCCTAATTCTTCCGCCATTTGATAAAATACTTTTGGTAATGTTTTCCTTTTCCTTTTTTCTCCTAGATTTTCGTTATTGTAGCCTTTTCCTAAATTTGCTATTGCATTGAAATCACCTAGCAGGCACATGTTCTCATATTCCTGTTCTACTAATTTTCTATATAGTTTGGTATAAAATTTTTCTTGTTTTTCGTTTGGCGCATATATCACTGTCAATAACATTTTCTTATAATTTATATAAACTTCTAACATAAAATCCTACCCTCCTCATCTGCATATACCTGTTTTGCTTATAAATGTTTCCTAATATATATTGCTATCCCCCTCTTTTTTTGATGGGCAAGAGATACGTATAAATCTCCTAACTTTGGTGCTTCTAACAGTTTACTTTGATATTTCTGGATATGTGTTTCTTGAAGGAATATAATATCTAAATTCAATTTCTGTAGTTTAGTTATTGTTTTTTCCATCCGTCCGTCTGTCCGTCCGTCCCTCCGTCCCCCTGTCTGTCCATCTGTCCGTCTGTCCATCCATCTGTCTGTCCATCTGTCCATCCATCCCTCTGTCTGTACGTCTGTCTGTCCGTCTGTCTGTCTGTCTGTCCGTCTGTCCATCCATCCATCTGTCCATCCATCTGTCTGTCCATCCGTCCGTCCATCTGTCTGTCCATCCATCGGTCCACCCGCCCGTCTGTCCGCCCGCCTGTCCATCTGTCCATCTGTACGTCCATCCGTCTGTCCGTCCATCCATCTGTCCGTCTGTCTGTCTGTCTATCTGTCCGTCCGTCCGTCCATCTATCTGTCCATCTATCCTCCCATTCATCTGTCTGTCCGTCTGTTCCTCCTCTCCCTCAGAGTCAGTCTACACCAGGGGCATGACAATACTACAACTGTCATAAACATATCCAGTTGCCAAGCTGTTGATTTTTAAAAAATAAATTTTATTGAGTGTAAACATTAAAAACATTGAACTTGGTGGTCTTCTTTGACATACATTTTTGTCAGTGCGTATTACATTCATAAAGAAATTATGTACATTTATATACACGTATATACATATATACACTTGAACTTTATAATTTTTAATTCTTTCTCATTACTCCTCAAATAAGTGGTCTCTTACATCCTCCCCGTTTCATCTATGATTCTTATGCCAATTTTATGAACTCCCTTTCATATCCCTCCAATAGTAGAATTCATTCCATATTTTGTGGTATCCAAGCTGTTGAATTTTGATCACCTGACCATGGGGATGCTGCATCAGTTGTAAGTGTGAAAAAAATGGTCATAAGCCACTTTTTTCAGCACTGTTTGTAACTTTGAACAGCCTCTAAAGCAAATGGTTGTAAGTTGAAGACTATTTGTAATAGCTATCCTGAGTTTTCATTTACACATAAACATTGCTTCCATCTTATCATCTAAGTCAAACTTGCGGCCCGCAGGCTGGATGCATCATGCTCTGGCCATGCCAATGCCCAGTTTAGCGAAGGGGGGAAAAGTTCCAATAGATCAAGTGACGATTCCATGTTGACGTGAGTTTGACACCCCAACATATTTTTCAACATATTTTGTTGAAAAGTCAACATATTTTTCTCTTTGTTTCATCCTGTACTCCTTCCCTTTTTTTCCTTAATCTGTATTTTTATTATATTTTATGTTATAATAAAGTTCAATAAGTTTTTTTAAAAATTTACTGCTTATCAATTTTTCTGGGCTCCCTCCTAACTGATAGTATAAGGGGTAAAATGCCTTTTTCCTCTCTTCCTGCAAAGGAACAAGTCATCTGCAGAATTAGAAATTGAAAATCCAAATGGGATCAGCAATTTCTTAACCACACTCTTTCAGAACAATGAAATATGACTTGGAAATAGAATATGATTCGTTGTGTTAATTTTCCCGATGTGCTTTTTATTAATGCTAGTAGAATAGCACTGCTTAAAGGCTGATTTAGAGTTGTCCACAACACTCCATAGCTGTTGCCACATATCTATAATGTGTAGCAGTTGATGGCTAGGCATAAATTGCAGATAGCTGCACATCTCCCAAATCCCAACTGCATGGTGTGTGGAGGTTTGTGTCTAGTTGCTGATTGGATGATCTGTTCTATGCTTTGCTGTCTGAGTCCCCTTAGCCAGAATGTTATCTCTGCAGAAATATAAATAGATCACCTATGCAACCGTCCCTGAATGACAGATATATATGTTCCCTGAAATCCAGTGCCGGAGAAGTCTGCTCAACCTTTCAGTCATGGATAAGGGTGCTAGAAAGATGGACAGGTGCTTCTCAGCATTTATTCTGAAGTATTACAGCCAGCTGTTCTCCTCTCTGTTTTTCTGGAGCTTCTGCAACAGAAGGCTGAGGCAGGCACTTGGTTTGTGTCCAGAATCTCCTGCAGTTCTGCCTCTTCCTTTCTCAGATTCTCACTGTGAATGTAGTTGGGCCCCCTACTGTTCTGTTTTTGGCTTTCACAGCCACCCTGCCTGTGAGAACAAATGGCACAATTTAGGAAATAATCTCATTTGTAGGAAAACACAAAGCCTCCTGTTTGAGCACTGCGATACTGCCTTTAACAAGACTTAACTTCTCTGACTCTGAACATAAAAGTAACCACTATATTACTGCAAATCATTTTTTTTCACCTTCCCCCTTTCTTTACATATCTGTATTCTCTGTTAGAACTACTTAACCAAGCTCAGAGAGCAGCAAGAACCCCTTATTTCAACCCTGAGCTACAAATAGCTCTAACAATAGCACTTAGACTTATATACCACTCCATAGTATTATACAGCCCTCTCTGAACAGTTTACAAAGTCAGCATACTGTCCCCAACAATCTAAGTCCTCATTTTACCAATCTTGGAAGGATGAAAAGCTGAGTCAACCTTGAGCAATCAGGATTGAGCTCCCGGCTGTAGCCAGAGTCAGCCTGCAATACTGCATTCTAACCACTGTGTCACCATAACTATTCTTCTTTATTGGTAATAAAGGTCCTTTATTTCAAAATATTGCTTGGAGAAGTTGTGGATGTATTTTCAATATAGGGCAGAGAACATTACATTGACTGGCATATTTTTAGTACACTTTTAAGCTCTTTCACTTCCTGTTATTGCTTTTTTTTTTACCATATTTGATTTCCCTTCTCTTCCATAACTGCATGCCCCAATGTTAGCCTTTTAAAAATTAGAATATCGTGCAAAGTTCATTTATTTCAGTTATGCAACTTAAAAGGTGAACCTAATATATGAGATAGACTCATTACATGCAAAGCAAGATAGTCAAGCCTTGATGTGTCATAATTGAGATGATTATGGCTTACAGCTCATGAAATCCCCAAATCCACAATCTCAGAAAATTAGAATATTGCGAAAAGGTTCAATATTCTAGGCTCAAAGTGTCCCACTCTAATCAGCTAATTAAGCCATAACACCTGCAAAGGAATCCTGGACCTTTAAATGGTCTCTCAGTCTGGTTCAGTAGGAATCACACTCATGGGAAAGACTGCTGACTTGACAGTTGTGCAGAAAACCATCATTGACATTCTCCATAAGGAGGGAAAGCCTCAAAGGATAATTGCAAAATAAGTTGGATGTTCCCAAAGTGCCGTATCAAAGCACATTAATAGAAAGTTATGTGGAAGGGAAAAGTGTGGAAGGAAAAGGTGCACAAGCAGCAGGGATGACTGCAGCCTGGAGAGGATTGTCAGAAAAAGGCCATTCAAAAGTGTTGGGGACTTTCAGAAGGAGTGGACTGAGGCTGGAGTCAGTGCATCAAGAGCCACCACACACAGATGGATCCTGGACATGGGCTTCAAATGTTGCATTCCTCTTGTCAAGCCGCTCCTGAACAATGAACAATTGTCAGAAGCATCTTACCTGGGCTAAAGAAAAACAGACCTGGTCTGTTGCTCAGTGGTCCAAAGTCCTCTTTTCTAATGAGAGCAACTTTTGCATCTCATTTGGAAACCAAGGACCCAGAATCTGGAGGAAGAATGGAGAGGCACACAGTTGCAAGATGCTTGAAGTCCAGTGTGAAGTTTCCACAGTCTGTGTGGATTTGGGGAGCCATGTCATCTGCTGGTGTTGGTCCAATGTGCTTCATTAAGTCCAGGGTCAATGCAGCCATCTACCAGGAGATTTTGGAGCATTTCATGCTTTCTTCCACAGACAAGCTTTATGGGGATGCTGACTTTATTTTCCAGCAGGACTGGCGCCTGCCCACACTGCCAAAAGCACCAAAACCTGGTTCAATGACCATGGGATTACTGTGCTTGATTGGCCAGCAAACTCACCTGACCTGAACCCCATAGAGAATCTATGGGGCATTGCCAAGAGAAGGATGAGAGACATGAAACGAAACAATGCAGAAAAGCTGAATGCCGCTATTGAATCATCCTGGTCTTCCATAACACCTCAGCAGTGCCACAGGCTGATAGCTTCCATGCCATGCTGCATTGAGGCAGTAATTTCTGCAAAAGGGCCCCAAACCAAGTACTGAGTACATATGCATGCTTATACTTTTCAGAGGTCTGATATTGTTCTACGTACAATCCTTGTTTTATCAATTGTATGTAATATTCTAATTTTCTGAGATAGTGGATTTGGGATTTTCATGAGCTGTAAGCCATCTCAATTATGACACATCATGCTTGAACTATCTTGCTTTGCATGTAATGAGTGTATCTCATATATTAGTTTCACCTTTTAAGTTGCATTAGTGAAATAAATGAACTTTTACACGATATTCTAATTTTTCGAGTTTCACCTGTATCTTGCCTGATTCAGCTGTCTCAGCCATTAACTTTCACAATTTTAATTCTAACTTAACTTCTGTGAACCCACTTCACATTTAAGAAGTTCCCAAACGGGTGTTTTGTAAGCGCACTGGTGTGCCTATCATCCCTGTCACATTTGATTTTTATTATTGTTTTTTGAATTTGTAATTTTTGTTTAACAAATAAAGTAAATAAACTATCAACATAAGTATCCCTTTCAAGGGTTTTATGTGTAAAAAACAAGTTTTTTGTACCAGTTAGATATGGTTCTAACATGGCTTCTGATTTGAGCTTCTTAGGCGACAGACAGAAATCCATGATCGTGCGCGGTTTTGATCTGTGCTTGCCACTGGAGCTCCCCTAGTTGGCTGGTTTCAGGGCTAAGCCAGCCCATAGAGGTGGTGAAGAGGGGGGAGACTGCCAGCAGGGTCGAGGAGAATTGCATCTCTTCTCCCCAGCTGGCCATTACTCCCTTTCCCAAAGGCGGTTGCAGTGGCGGTCAGAAATGGCCACTTCAAAGAAGAACTCGACCAGAAAAGAATGTGCAGAAGGAAGATAAGAAGAGAAAGTTTTGGCTGACTGTGTCGAACTGATAAAGCAACAATATAAGGTACCCTGGAATTTGAATTATAAAGAATAACATTGCTCTCAAAGAAGACTTTGAAGTGGCGAATGAGAGAGGGAAGGGAAAGGATTTGATTTTTTTTCTCTTCTTCCCTATATTGACAAATAAGAGATCTAAGCAAGAAATTGGTAAAAATCCACTTTGACATTAACAGGCATTTAAGCTGAAAATAAAATGTCAAAGGAATAATAAAGATTTCTGGATTCTCAAAAACTTTTAAAAGAAGAAAAAAAAACAAAACGGTGGGATCTGGAAAAATGGGGGAGACCACCTGGAAATGAAAGGAATTAACAGTGAAACTTTAACAAGATTCCTAAAAGATACATTTTAACTGAAACTTTGTAACAAGATAATAGAACCGCAGGAAAAGAAAGTGGAAAAAAGAAGCAAGAAGAAACAGCTTTGGATCATTTCGATTACTTGGTGATTTTTGGATTTTTGGCTATTGGATCTAAAGGACTAAAATTAATTGGGTGGTTGTTTAAAAGTTTTTAAAATGGTATCACTCTTGGAAGAATTGAGAATGGAACTTAAAAAACAGAAAGAAGATGCACAAGAAGGAAGAGGTTTTTTTGGCTTCGTATTTCAATTTTTAGAAATGGAGATCCTGAACCTCATAGTTGTTGAACAAGAAGGGCAGGACAAAGAAGAAGCCATCTTCAATGACCAAGTATTTCTATGCGGGGAAAAGAAAGGAAAGGGGGGAAAGAGAGTGAAAAAATTAAGATTTGAAAAAACAACCCCAAAAACGAATAGTTTGAAAAGTAATTACAATATTAGGAAGAAGCAGAAGAGAGGATTACAGAAGAGAAAATCAGAATTAGAGAGAGAAAGTGTCAAAAAGGGAAAGGAGAAGAAGATGGGGAAGAGGGAAAGGAAAAGAAATTATAAAGGACAGAAACAGGATATAGAGAAACAGGGAAAATGTACAAGGATTAAGGGTATAAACTTATTTAGAAAACACAGAGATAATAGGTGAAAATTTAATTGAAAGGGAGATTCTGCAAGGGTACATAAGATGGTATTGTTATATTAAAAATAGAAATGAACTTTGAAAATACGAAACAAGTGTGATTAAAAGGATAGATAAAATACTCATTGTAATGTGATGGAATGTTTAATAAATAAATGAAATAAAGAGAATGAGAGAATGAAATTAGGAAAGGAGGGGAACATTTTAATTATTATTAATGTGTTATAAAAATTTAAGTGAAGAGGAATATGAAAGAAATATGAAAAAAATATGGAAATAATATAAGTGTTCCTTGAAATATGATATCCTATTGAAAAGAAATGTTAAAGATGTTAAAGATTATAACTAACATTAATGATAGAGCTGAACTGGAATAGAATAACTATTTTATTTATTATTGTTATATATATACTTTTTCTTTAAGAACTTAGTGCGTATTTTAAGAATGTACCAAGCAGAATTTGACTGGAAGTTATATGTTATATTGAATGTTATAATTGTAAAGGCATAAATTGAAGTTTAAATAAGAGTTGAATGGATAAAAATTAAAAGATGCAAAGGTGTCATACTCCAATCAGTAACCACAGGGGAAAATTTTGTTTAATGCGAAAAGAAAAATGAAATTGAAATAGGACAGACAAAAGTATAAATATAATGATTAGAAAGATATTTAAACATATATAAATATATACATATATATATATATATATATATATATATATATATATATATGTGTGTGTGTGTGTGTGTGTGTGTGTGTGTGTGTGTGTGTATGTGTATGTGTATGTGTATATATATATATATATATATATATATATATGTATATGGAATATATATTTGAATTTAGAAAGGAATGAGATAATTAAAAGCAAGACTGAGAAAATTAAGGGAAGGGAAAAATTATTGAGAAAATGTTAAAATAGTAATAAGATATGGAATAGAACACAAAGATGAATATGGAATTGAATTTGTGTCTGTATGGAGAAGTAATAACTCGGGACCATGCTATTCTCAAAAAAAGAAATTTTACTTGTATTATGTTTTGTGAAAACCCAAATAAAAATGTTATTAAAAAAAAGATATGGTTCTAACATATATGAATCTCAAGATTTATATATTGCAAAACTGAATAGTACTTCAGTTCTACATTATTTAAAGCTAAATATTGAAAGTCACCACTTTTGTATTCTACCAATGTACATTGGCTGTCTTTCTCATAAATACTCTCTCAACTTCTTATGATGTTGTAGGGATAATCCATCTTTAAAGCATGCCTCATAATAAAATTTAATTTTTGGTAGTTTATGTAACACTGCAATGAATTAGGTGTTTTCCTCTTCTTAGATATTCTACCAGCCTTTTCTTTAAGCTAAAAGGTGCCCTATGTTTTCAAAAGCAATCTAGAATGTATGAGCACCATGGGCAGTAAGATATGGTGTCCCCATATATAGGAATTCATAATCTTAAGAGGCTTGGTAAATTCTTTAAAAAGTGCAAAGGCACTAGGAATCATTTTCAATTGTTTTGTGAACCATAGTAATCACCAGATCACAGATTACCTACAAGTCCCTATCATTTTCTGAATGGGGAATGAATTATAAAAGTAAACTCTTAGGATAAGTGATTGGAACCAAGATGTCCAAGATAATATATCCAAGCTTACGTGTGTGCATATGCTTGTACACCATTTAGTAAATGCTCTTTACTAAATCATGAAAGGAGTTTATAATGCCACAAGTAGTCATAACAACTGGTGTATTTTTTGTTCTTGTGACATTACTTAACCTAATGTCCCCTTCTTTCCTCAGGCAGTGCAAAGCCACCATCAAAAACAAAGGAAAAAAGAGAAAGCCTAAAAGGGCGAAGAAGGATTTTCATTATGAAGTTAATTAGCTTGTGAGCCAAGCTGCACCTTTTCAAGAGAAGGAATTAGAGGGATTTAATTGCTTTATCAGCCTTCTCTTTGATTTTCAGCAATCAGGCCGATTCCATTTAATTTAACTGCCATAGATGAGAAGAAAATTGATGCACTCACCTGCCTTGAAGCAGAAAAGGAAAAGAATGGGGGGGAGGAGAGGGAGAAAGGAAAGTCAAGAAATTGGCAGATTAATGAAAACCACCAGTATTTGCTCCCAATTGGAAATGATGTGCCTCAAGGAACAAGGATCTGAGTGTGTATTGCTGTAGTGAGATGCACAATGATGCGAGACCCATCTTAATGGTGGCAATACGAAGAATCGGGAGGCTTCCCTGCCCCCAGGATGTAGAGAAATGTATTCTGACGAAGGTCAGAGACCAGTTAATGAATATGTACAAGGGTGGTGTTGTGGGTAGACTCTTGCTTGCATTTGAACTGTAAGATGTCATTTAAATTTTGGCTGTTTGGTGCAATATGAATTCTTATGGTACTGTTAAAACTCAGTTCCATGATATTAAAACTTCATATATCAATTGTAGGAAAATTGTCATGGTAATTCATAGAAACTTTGTAACTAATGGTAACATTCATTCACACCTTCTCCCTTGCATGGCCTCATAACTTTCTATTTACAATGGCACTGAACCGGAAGGGTTGAAGGCCTTCTAATCTTCAATGCTGCAACTATCCATATCTACTTATTCCTTTTGGAATAAATAATTAGAGATGCAGCAGTAATCTGCATCTGACTGATATAATCTATAAGGAAGTTGGAAAGAAAAGTGAGTGTTATAACTATAGAACTATTGAAATTAGTTATTTATAAAAATCTAAATACAAAATAAATATTCCATAATTTTACTGATTTTTTTAAAGTGCTGAATTTTATAGAACTTCAGAATCTTAACTGGAAGCATCCTTTTAGGACGCTTAGTGGAAACCCTTATTAGTGCAGGACACCAAAGTCCTTGAAGTATCCAATCTCTGCCAGAACATTTATAATGAAAGGGAGTCGACTAGCTCTCTGGGTGGCTGATTCCACTGTCAACTCTGTCTTGCCTGTATGGTAGTTATTCTAGAATCCAACAATTGGCTTTGTGTAACTTAAATCCAACCTTCTGGCATTCTGAAATGGGAGAGAAAAAATCTGGACCTTCTTCTGGGTATTTTCTTTCTGACATCCTTTTAGATAGTTGAAAATTATGATATTCTCATCTTCTCTCAAAACTAACTGCTTCTTCATATTACTTAATAAAAAGGCCTCTCCATTTTGATGCGCAGTTGCCTTATCTTTTCTGGGATATTTATTCATGTATTTCGTTTTTGCTTTGGATGTTTTAAATAACTTTGCAATCCATCTAGAAAACTCATAATCAGAATTATGATTTCTAAACATTTAATTTCAAGTCTTATTTGATTAAACAGAAGTCATGTCTCTTTGTTCTCAATACTATTCACATCATATAAAAATATTTCATCTACTTTTAAGATCAGATTTTAAAACTGATCTTATAGCTGACTCTGAAGATTCACATGATTGGTTGCAGCCCTTCACTGAGATCTCTGGAACATAATGACATATGGAGGGGACTAGGTGAACAGCATAAGTTCCAACTTGATGGAATAATTCAACAACATCAATCAATATATTTAGGCAACGAGCTAGAATTTAGAGACATTATGGATGGAGAAAGTAACTCTTCTTCACTTCTCCCCTGTTGAAGGGGTTAATTGGGAATTATTTTCCCACTGGAGGTCCAATTATAAGTCTGCTCATTGCCAGCTTGCCACCCTCTACTGAGCTCAGGGAATCAAAGGCTGGTTATCATGAATATTGAGCTGCTATAACCTCTGTCCCCTTTTATTAAAGTAGTATTGCCATGAATTTTTCAGTTAATCACGCATTGGCTTGCAGAGGTCAAGAAACTGTAGCAGAAAAGAATAAAGTAAAATGGCATTATGCAAATAGATTTGGATTGTGTCAGAGTTTCACCCAATAAAAGATCGAGAGAGCACATTAAAATTGCTCTAGGCTAAAATGTATTTTGTTTAAGTTAGAAAGAGGTAAATTTAGGGTCCCAATTTGAAGCCAGAAAGAGGGGGCACTGCCAGCAACATAGGTTTCTAGAATCCTTGCTTTTCTCACTAAAGGCTCTAAACTGGCCAATTGGCTGGAGGATGAAAGTTAGAAAGTAATCAGCTGCAGAGTTTTGCTTGAAGGATGGCAAAGAAAAACTTTTTGGCATCAGCTTCTTGTAGTGACTTTACTATTGCAATGCAGAGGTTTGCTTGCTCATCAACTTTAGAGTTATACGTGAATGGAGAGAGAGTGTGCCTGAAAGACAGAGCGTGTCAGCCTTTCAAAACGTCAGTAAGCTCAGAATGAAGTTTTTTTTCTTATGTAGCATACCTCTACACAGAAATGACCAAATTTAGTAAAATGATTGCTGAAACAGTGAGAGGTACACCCCAAAAGAACAGTTCCAGGAGCCACTAAAACAGTGCAAAACTAAAAACAGCCTTTCCCTTTTAAGAGAGAAAAAACTTTAAGGCAAAGAACCCCAGCTGGCAAAGCAAGCACTCAGGCTAAATTGGAAGTCTGGGCATGCTGCCAAAAGCCATTAACAGCCATTACTACAAATAACAAAGCCTAACCACAGAGTAGCTCTTAAGGCCAGGCTAAAAATAACTCACTAAGGCAAAAAAAAAAAAAGAGGCAGAATTCCCTTTTTCTGCCCCCTGACCGGATTAACCCCTGGGATAGGAAAGACAAAGGTCCTGGGACTAGGATTAACTCATTAAAGCAGGAAGGAAAAAAATCCAAAGCAATCACTTCAACTAGAGGCACTTCAAAACCTATCAAGCTACAGAAGATTCAAAAGGAAAATAGGAATAAAAAAACCCACAGATTTACAATTCAAAATTGCTTGCTAGCCAGGAACACTTGAGCTGTGTCACTACATCTTCTTGCCTTCCTGAATAAAGGAATTCCACTTTCTGGCAGCTTGCTTCCATGTCAATTCCTCCTCAGCACCGAGGATTGATTCCTAGCTGGGGAACAAACCCAGATTTCTTCCAACATAGTGATGGATGATTTAGTAACATGAATTATTTTTTAAGAACTTTGGGTTTCATGCAAGGGTTTCTTTTTGATGAGTGACAAAATTTTGAAATATATCCAATCCTGTACTGATTGGACAGAACAGAAGATTGGCAAGAAAATTGAAGAGGTAACCATTTAGAACAGTGGTCACCAACTGGTGGACTGCGGCCCACTGGTGGACCATGAGAAAATTTTGGTGGTCTGCAGAGAAATCTCAACCCCAGAGCACCCCCCAAAGCAATTAATCCAGACTGCGTAGAAACACAAGACTGCACTGTCCACATGGCCCGCAGGAACCCTCCACACCCACTTACTCCTTACCCGGCAAACTTGCCTGCTAAATTGCTATTTTTCCTTTTTCCGATGATCAGCTGTTCTGCTGTGCCGGGAGATTTGGATTTGGATTAGCTAGGAAGCAGGAAATGGTTGGATTTCTTGCTTTCTAGCTAGTCTTTAGATCTTCAGCTCTGCTTTTAAGCAGAAATCAACCTCCCTTAGGACTGAAGGTTCTATTATTCAGTGCACTTACGGCAAGCAAATTTTATGTGACAGACTCAGGTAGCTGATGGCAGATAGATGGATCACTGAATGATTCTGGGAGCAACTCAATCTACCTGCCTGCTTTGCCTGATTTTGGGTAAAAGTTGCTCTTTTTTATAAAAAATTCAGTATTTATATAAATATTTATAATATTTACATACAAGCCATGACCAGCCAGTCACATGACCACCAAGCCACACCCACAAATTAGGGCATGCCCACAGAACCAGTTAGGGGTCCCTGGGATTTAAAATTATGAGTTTGGTGGTCCCTGAGGTCCAAAAGATTGGTGACTCCTGGTTTAGACAGAGGCAGGTTTGGGTCAAATTCTGCTTGCTAAATTTTGAGAACTCAGCAAAAACTCAGCAAAAATTGGTGCGTGTGCTCATGATGAGTTTAAAAATGGCTATTACCTGAAAGGATGGTAGAATTCTTTGGAAGAAGAATGTAACCTCTCTTTAGAAATGACTGCCTATGCTATCTTTCTTTTTGAGATTTGAAGCAAGTCCTGCACATGTGTTGGAAATCTTTGCAATTTCTGAGAAATTTTAGATGGTTAGGTGCCTCATAGGTTGGTGGTTAAAAGGCCTAGCTTCATTTGAGTTTAAACACCTTCCTTATTAAACAATAGGACAACAAATCTCTCAGCAGACACTTGAAAAAATTATGTGGAAAATTATCTCAGGAAGAATTTTAAGACATTTCTTGCCACATTTGTTAAGTGAATCACTGCAATTGTTATGTTAGTAAAATGGCTGCTAAGTGAATCTGGCCTTTCCCATTGACTTTGCTTGCTAAAAGTTTGCAAAAGTGGCTCACATGACCCTGGGAGACTACAACCATCATAAATGTGATACAATTACACCCACCTCTCTCCTAGAAAAATGAAATATTCTAGAAAATATTAAAAAGGCATACTATTTCTCCTAAAAGGGAAGTAGAAACTCAGAGAGGCAGAAGCTCACCTTTGTTAATGGTGAGGCCATTATTAATTAAATTAAAGCCTGGACCAGAGGATTCCACATAACAAAGCCCATCTCACACCTGGCCTGGGAAGATTGTATCAGCCAACACTCAGGTGAAGCCATGTGGTCCAGACAAAACCTACACAGTTAGCTAACAAAGTTACCCCCGCCCCTGGGAGTCGGTCAGCCAATGGGATACATTTCTTAAACGAGAACAGGAACACTAAGGTGGGGCCCAACAGAGGGTATAAAACTAAGGGACTCTCAGCATCTCGCCCCTTCTTTTCCTTCACCCAACATCTTGAAGCATGTGATCATTCTTTTCACTTTGGAGCTCCAATCCATGTTGTCCTGTCCATCATTAAACCATCTTTCCAAACAGCCTCCATGTTTCCAGTGTCTTTTTTCCCCACTTGGAACTGAACCAAGAAGGATATTTCTTCCAACAATCACATGACCTTGGGGATGCTGCAACAGTCGTAAGTGTAAAAAATGGGCATGTCACTTTTTTCAGTGCCGTTGTAACTTTGAATGGCCATTAAATGAACTGCTGTAAGTCAAGGATTACCCGTACAAAAAGCTGCCCTAAATACCAATCATTAGATTAAAAATACCTGCAAGCCAGAGTTACAAATCAGGCAAGGTGCCAGAGCACCTTGAGGAATTTAAATAGTTAAAACTATCAGCAGCCATCTCTTTTCAAGAGGCAACTGGGCTTCCTAGAAACCAAGAAAGTCCAGTTGTCTCTTGAAAAAAGCACCTTTGGGACACAGTCATGACCTGGTTGACTGAAGAATACCCATAGGCAAGGGACTTTTGTGCTCAGTGGACTGGGTGGGAAAGCACCCTTTCCCACACAGGAGAAGCAATTCTTCCAGTGGTGGGATTCAGCCAGGACGGCCCGGTTTGAGTGACCCCTCCCTGCCCACCCCTCCTCACTCAGTCACTCCTCATCTTGCCTGCTTGCCTGGCATAGCTGCTGCTGCTCTCTATCTAACTCCCTTGCTTGCCTCAACCACATGGTTTCTACAGGACAGCCAGCTTGCCTGCCTTTGCCCTGGCCTTCCACGTGGCCCAGGTCCCTGCTGAGCCTTCCTTCGCCATTCTCTGCTGCCTCCGATGTGGCCCAGCTATCTGCCTGTCTGGTGAGCCTTCCTCTGCCTCATCGCGGGTGCGAATAGCCTCTTACAGGGCCTTTCCAGGTCTCCCCTGGCCTGTTAAAGGCTGAAATAGAGGGTCCCTGGGCCCAATACGCCCTGCCCACCCCATTTCCCATGGTTTTACTGTACTTACTTTTCAAAGAACTGCAGAAGAGGGTGAGCCACGGAGAAGCCAAAATCTTTTATTCAGAAGCCGGTGAAGCTTTAAGAACGTGAGATGTAAGGAAAACAGCTTTCCCCATCTGAATAAAAATTTTTGGCTTCTCTGCCATGAAGGTCTGCAGGCTGAGTTCTTACCCAGTCTGTTGGTTTTTTTTCTGCTAGTTGATAAAATAACTAAATTAGTGGATATAGTATATTTAGACTTCAGTAGGGCATTTGACAGAGAAGACCACAGCCTATTTCTTGGTAAAATCCCTGACCAACTGCACTCAGTGTTGCAGTCCTGAATGGGACTACGTCTACATGGAAGAAAGCATGCAGTGGGGCATATCAAGATTCTGTCTTGACCAGTATTCTTCAACATCATCATAAATGATTTAGATGAGTGGAATACAAGGGGAGTTCATTAAATTTGAAGATGACATCAAGCTGGGGGAATTGTTAACACTTTGGAGCAGTGGTGGGATTCAAATATTTTTACTATCGGTTCTGTGGGCGTGGCTTGGTGAGCATGGCAGGGGAAGGATACTGTCATGCCCCTGGAGGAGACTGACTCTGAGGAAGAGGAGGAACAGCCAACAGGGAGTGGGAGTGTGGCTCCAGAGGTGGTGGAGGAGACTGGGGAAGGGCAGAAGCTGGCTGAGCAGTCAGAAGAGGATCCAGGCCCATCCCCTATCTATCCTAGGTCACGCAGGGAGGAGAGGATCAGGGAAAAGCGAGGTCTACTCAAGAGGAGATTACCATGATCCTCCTTGTGGCTTGCAGGTGGGAGCTATGTATATAAGTTTGTAACTGTGCAGTTAGAATTTGCAAGAGTAATTTTAGTGTTCACCTTGAAAGAGATTTATCTGTGCTGGCGTTCTTCCCATGGACTCTCCTCAATTATTTTCCTGGAGTTTATGATTAGTTATCTTGGCTTGCTTCGGAACTCTTATCAATGCGGTTTGTTTTGGTTTTCTGTTTGCCTCATTAGTTACTTTTGTGACTTTAAACTGTGCCAAATAAAACAGTGAAGTTAAGTTGAAGGCCTTACCGGACTTTAATATATGTTTTGGGTTATTTTGAGAGAATACGGGTCATGACATTTTGACTCCTGCCACCCCTTCAACTTATTTTTGCTTTTTGTGGGGTGACCATGGATCAGCTCAGAGCAGAGATTGCCCAGTTGACTCAGGAAATGGCTCTTTTGACTGCACAGGTGGCACAAATGCAAGCTGCCCGGCCACGCCAAAAATGCCCAGTGGCAGTGCCAGATAAATTTGATGGTTCACTGGCCCAATTTCCAGCATTTTTTGGGCAGTGCCAGCTTTACATGAGCCTTCGGCCTGAGGACTTTCCCACTGACTGGGATAAGGTGGGGTTTTTGATTAGTTTGTTGTCAGGCTCTGCAGCACGTTGGGCGACGCCTCTGCTGACCCAACCCAACCAGGTGTTGGACAATTACGCTGAGTTTTGCTGTCAGTTTCAGGCCATGGAATGAGGCAGCACTATTAGACCAGTTCCAGGAGGATGAGTTGGTGCACACTGAATGCCCTAATACCCTTCAGGACCTCATGCATTTGTGTCTTCGTATCGATGCTAGACTTCAGCAGCGACGGGTGTGACTATATCTGTTTCCAGCAAGATGGTGCCCTTGGTAGAAGTGCCTTTGGAGGAACCCATGCAGTTGGGGGCTGGTCACCCTCACCTGACTCAAGTAGAAAAGAATAGATGTCGTCATGATGGTTTATGCCTCTATTGTGGCAATCGAGGCCATTTTGCGGCCAAGTGTCCTGTTAAGACATTCACAGCCGCGATACCTGTGGTGGCGGGAAATGAGCATCGCTCAGCCTACAGGGGTCTGCAGGTCGGGGTGTAAAGTCCATAGGCCCACCATCTTCACCAACCTTGCCACCCTTGCCACCTTTGACATCTTTGACATCTCCTCTACACTCGTTATTGGTGAAGCATCTTGTGCTGCCAGCAAGTGTGTTCATGCCTGGTGTGGGATTGGTGGAGATCCCAGCTTTGGTCGACTCAGAGGCCACAGCCAATTTCATGGATGCTCATTTTGTCAAGCAGTGGTTCATTCCTCAGCAACAGGTATCCCCACCAGTAATGGTGCAGACGATTGATGGTCGGCCCCTTCGTTCGGGACCTGTGGTTGCTGCAACCAAACCTCTTTGCATGCGTATTGGGCAGCATGTGGAGGAAACCATGTTTTATGTTGCCGCAGTGCCTCATTTTCGCGTGGTGCTGGGTTTGGAGTGTTTACAGGCCCATTAGTAGATTAGTAGATTGTCTGGTCATCTGGAGCTGTGCCGTTCCTTGATGGAAAGTGTGCCAACCATTGCTTGCGCTCCTGTGTGGGGAGTGTGGCTACGCTCATGGACCTGGATCTACCTGCAGAGTTGGTGGACTTTGCTGATGTGTTTGGGGAGAAGGAGGCAGATCAGTTGCCTCCACTTCAGGCTTATGACTGTCCAATCGACTTGCCGGTGGGTCAGATATATTCCCTGTCGGAACTGGAGTTGGCCGCGTTGAGGGATTTTATTGACAAGAACCTCCGGAAAGGGTTTATCTGGCCTTCTACCTCTCCATTGGCTGCACTGGTGCTTTTTGTGAAACAGAAATCGGGGGAGCTATGTTTGTGTTGTGATTACCACAAGTTGAATGCAATCACAGTGAGGAATCAGTACCCGTTTCCCCTCATCCCTGAACTGATTGAGAGGCTTAGTCAAGCTAAAATCTTTACAAAGTTGGACTTGCTTGGGGCCTACAATCTGGTTCACATTTGTACAGGGGACGAGTGGAAAACAGCTTTCCAGACAAGGTATGGGCATTTTGAGTATACTGTGATGCTTTTTGGATTAACCAATGCCCCAGCTGTGTTCATTTCATGCACGATGTTTTCCGTGGTTTGTTGGATCAATTCATGGTCATTTTACATCAGCCCATTCCACCTGGTTGGGTAGGGAACATAGACTGCAGATGAAGAATTCTGACTGGCAGGGTCCATGAAGAGAGCCTTTTCTCTGTTGCCTTCACCATGGAGTGAAACATCTCCCCAGAGATGAGCTAGGCCCTAACTCCTGATTTTCAGGAAAGGAGTAAAAACATGCCTTGGTGGTCTTGCTTCAGGTGCACATCCATGAGGCTAGTTGGTGCCTAAAGTCCTCCACCACCTTTTAATTAACTTTAACAATTCTTGCCTCATTTAAATTGCATATATTGTTTTTATGCTGTTAACATTTTATTGTTCACTGTCCAGAGTCCCTGTGTGAGGGAGATGGACAGTTTTTAAATATGATATATAAATAAGCTATCAACGATCAGTTATACCTTAAACATGCGTGTGGACTTTGTTATAGTAATCTCCATTTAAGAATAAAAAAACCAGGTCTGTTGCTAAGCAACAGAGTCATAAAGTATAATGTCATGTTTTCACATTGATTTATGATGGCAATTCCAGGAGTCCCCGTTGCTGCTGTTAGGTAAATCTTGCACAGTTGCAGCATTCTACGATCACGTGATTGTTATTAGTGACCTCCTGTTAATTTCTCTCTTGACTGTGGATTGCATGGACCATTTTGAGGCATTTAGGTCTCCATTATCACAACCTCTTAACTTTTGCTTTAAAACTGCTTCCAGTGCATTTTTCAATATATTTCTTTGAATAGTTTTTTTTACTACTGTTCATTCATTTAGTTACATTACATCTTTGTGATGCCAAATGTGTTATTTTGTCAGGACTATCTGTCATTACTTTGTCTTTGCAAGCAAATACTGTATCCTCAATGATACATCTAACTATCATGACTTTTCTTGACCTTTTTTTCCCCTATTGCCTTTGAATTTTGAAACATCAGGGTCTTTTCAAATGTCTGTTCTCTTTGCATTACTTGTCAAAAATATTTAATTTTTAACTTCATTATTACTGCTTTCAGTGAGCAATTTGGTTTTACTTCATCTAGTTTTGAATGTGTTCTTCTTCTTGTAGTCAAAGGTATTCTTAACGATCTTTTCCATGACAATGCTATGAAGACATCAGTTTTTCTTCCCATCATTGTTGTGGGTGGGTGGGGCGGAATCTTCATTCAGCCTTTGGAATTATTTAGTTTTCACAACCAGGTTATAGCTGCAAAATAATGGCTTTCACATTATGTAGCCTTGTTATTAGTGCAATTATTATGAAAGTGAATCTGGTAATCCATGTTAAAGGGAAAAACTTCTGCTTAGAACCTTAGTTTTGGGGAATATGAATCCCCCTGTTGTGCCTCATTCAGATTTTAGAAAATAGGAAAAGAGTGAACGCATCTTTTCAATCAAGCTAGGGTAGTGTCAATTTAAACTACCCACTTCAGCTGGAATGTGTGCACCTGCGGGAACAGTTACATCCAGATACCTGAATTTCAGTACAGGTAATCCTCAACTTATAACCATTTGTTTAATGACCATTCAAAGTTGCAATAGCACTGAAAGGTTTTCTGCCTTATGACCATTGCAGCATCCCCATGGTCACATGATCAAAATTTGGACTCTTAGCAACTGGCATGTATTTATGACGGTTGCGGTGTCCCAGGGTCATGTGACTACCTTATAGGAGCAGCATAGCAGGGCTGCTGTTATGCTAAGCTGCATCTTGCATAACAGCATCTTGTTGGCAGTCTGCCATTGAAAGGCGGGGAAGGCATTGAGTATATGAGAAGGAAGGTTGCCAGGGGACACCAACAGGAAATGAAACCAAGTCTCGGACCATCCCATGATAAACTCCGAATGCTTCAAGGACAAGAAAGAAATGCTAGCTGCAGACAGGGACTGTTTCTCAAAACAATTTGTTAGCACCTAATCTGATACTTCTTTTTTTTTTTTTAGAAAAAAAGTATTTTTAAAAACAAGCATACACATACAAAACATAAAAACATAAAACCATCTTCCATTTTATATACATACAGTGTGTCAGTTGGTTACACATCTTTTGTGCTATCCTTTTGTAGTCATTTACTCACCATTTATATCAGTCTTCACATTGTCAAACTAACATATGCTTATATATTTATCAGTTGTTAATCATCCATGACTAAACTATTTATTCCATCATTTTATACAAGATGTTCCAAGTTTTATCTTAAAATTTGTGTTATACTTTCAACCAATGGTTATATATCTCTCTGTTATGTTTTATATCAGTCTATTAAATTTCTATCACAAAATTATCTAGTCTATTACATTACCAAGCCTTTTTATCCAACCATTGGTAAAACAAATCCCATATCATATAAAATTGCTTGTTTTCTTGTTCTCTAATTTCAAATATCAGTTTACTCATTTCAGCACAGTCCATAATTTTTTGATAACTTCCTCCTGCATAGGTATTTTGTTGTTTTTCCAGTTCTTCACAAGTACAATTCTAGCCGCTGTTAAAACATTTACAATCAAATATTTCAGTTCTTTATTATATATGTCCGGTATGACTCCCAATAAAAAGATCTCTGGTTTAAAGTCTATATGTTGTTTTATCATTTTTCCAACCATGTGTGCATTTTAGTCCAATATTTCTTCGGGTCCGAACATGTCCACCACATATGGTAATAAGAACAAGGTATCTGATGACATTTCCAGCATTTATCCGATTTATTCTTAAACATTCTTGCAAGTCTCGTTGGGGGTAAGTGCCACCTGTAAAACATCTTATACAAATTTTCTTTATATGCAGTTGACATTGTCATTTTATAATTTTGAGACCACAATTTTTGCCATTTTTCTAAATCAATCCCATATCCAAAATTTTCTCCCCAAGCAATCATTATTTCTTTGACTTGTTCCTCCTCCAATTTAAAATCTAATAGATGTCCATAAAGTTTTTAAATTACCTTTTCATTAGTACCCATCAAAAAATAAATCAGTCAACTTGTCGTAAATACCTTCTGCCTTAGAGTCTTTATCAAACCTAGATTGTGTTTGCAAATATGAAAACCAATTCATTTTTACACCTTGTTCTTCCAACGCTTGCATAGATTTAAGTTCACACTTTTCATTCAATATCTCCCCATATCTAACAGTTTGTTCCTTTTTATATATTATTGGATAAGAAAAAGCTTCAATAGTTGATATCCATGTTGGAATTTTTAAGTAATATTGTCTTTTTATCTTCTCCCAGTTCAAAAACAATGCCTCACAAATATAATGTCTTCTAAAATACCCCTGTGTTTTAGTTCCCTTATACCAGAGAAAGGAATGCCATCCCAGCAGCAATTCATGGCCTTCTAAAGTCAATAATCTACTGTTCCTTAGTGTTATCCATTCCTTTACCCACATCAAACTTGTCGCCTGGTAATATAGCTCCCAATTGGGCAAGGCAAACCCTCCTCTTATTCTTGCATCGTGTAACAGTTTTAATTTTATTCTTGCTTTTTTACCCTGCCAAACATATTTCAACACAATTCTATTTAAATCTTCAAAAAACTCTTTCCCTAATTGAATAGGAATTGTCTGGAATAAATATAAAACTCTAGGCAACATATTCATCTTAATTGTGGATATTCTTCCAGTCAATGATAGTTGCAATTTTTCCCATTTCATCAAATCTGTCACAATCTGCTGTTTGAGTTTAACATAGTTATCTTCCTTCAGTGTACTACATCTTAGTGTAATATGAATTCCTAAATATTTAACCTTGTTCGTGACCTGTATTTTTAAAATTTCTTCCAACTCTTTCTTTTGTCTTGCTAACATATTCTTTGTTAATATCTTTGTTTTATCTTTGTTTATTCTAAAACCTGCTACTTTTCCATATTCTTCCATTTTTTCTATTAATTTGGGTGTTGTTTCCAATGGGTCTTCTAATATAAATACCAGGTTATCTGCAAAAGCTTGCCATTTATACTCCTCCTTTTTAATTTTCATTCCTTTTATTTCTTTTTCTTCTCTGATATTCCTATTCAAGACTTCCAATGTTAACACAAACAGCAGAGGTGACAATGGACAGCCTTGCCTTGTTCCTTTTCTTATATCTATGGATTCTGTTAATTCTCCATTCACCACCACCTTCGCAGTTTGTTCATGGTATATTGTTTCAATGGCTTGGATGAATTTCTTACCAAAGCCCATTTGTATCAATTGCAGTAAAATAGATCACCAACTCACATTGTCAAAAGCTTTTTGAGCATCTAGAAACATCAAGGCCATTTGCTTCTCAGGGTGAGCTTGATAATATTCCAGAGTATCCAAAATGATTCTCACATTGTCTTTGAATTGTCTCTTTGGCAGAAATCCATTTTGATCAGTATGAATGAAATTATTTAAGAATCTTTTTAGTCTTTCTGCCAAAATTGAAGCAAAAATTTTATAGTCTGAGTTCAATAAAGATATAGGTCTATTATTTTTAACTTGCTGTAGGTCTGTACCTTCTTTCGGTATAAGTGCAATGTGTGCTTCTGACCATGTTTTTGGTATTCTTTTCTTTAACATAACTTCATTCATAACTTCTAAAAGATGAAAATTCAATATTTCCTGAAAAGTCTTGTAAAATTCCGCTGGCAAACCATCTGGACCTGGTGCTTTCCCAGCATTCTGGTTTTTTAAGGCTTCTGTTAATTCCATCATTGTTATACTTCTTTCTAACATTGTTTCAATGTTTTTGGGTATCTGAGGTAGGTTCACTTTCTGAAGATATTGTTTAACTTTTTCTTCTTGAATATTCTCTTGAAAGTACAGTTTTCTGTAATAGTCTTGTATAATTTTTTTCTTCTCCTCATTTCCACAGCAAACCTGTGCTTCTTTATTTATCAATTGACTAATTCTTCTTGCTTCTCTTTCCTTTCTCAGTTTATAAGCTAGCCATCTGCCTGGTTTATTTGCATCTTCAAAGTAATTCTGCTTAGCATTTTTATTTTTTTGTGCTAATTCCTCTTTTTCCATTAGTCCCATTTTGTGTTTAATTATATCTATTTTATTTTTAATGTCTTTTTTTGGTGGGAACATCTGTAAATCTTTTTCCAGTTTTTTATAGTCATCCTCTACTGTTTTAAATGCCCTTTTCTGTTTTCTGTTTCTTCTCCTAGTATAATCTATTATCAAGCCTCTTGTGTAGGCCTTCATCGTGTCCCAGAGATTCTGTAAAAATGTATCCTCTTTTCTATTTTCTTTAAAGAAGAAAACAAGTTCTTTCTCTATTTTCTGTTTAAAGTCTTTTTCTTTCAGTATCATATTATTTAAAGTCCATCTAAATCTCCTCTTGTGTCCTTTCCAAATAACTGATACTGGATTATGATCTGCCCAAGTGCTTGTTTCTATTTCAATCTGTCGTACATTAATCAATAATTCTGCTGACATCCATATCATATCTATTCTAGACCAGGATGTGTGCCTGTCTGAATAAAAAGTATATTGCTTTCTTTCCACATTTCTCTCTCTCCATGCATCTTTTAAATTAAATTCTTCTGTTATTCAAAGGAAGGATTTTGGTAGTATCTTTCTAACTTTCTTTGTTGTTTTCTGTGTTTTATAGTCCAATTGGTCGTTAATTATTCCATTAAAATCTCCCATCATACAAATATTATCATAGTCCAATTCAATTATTTTTTTATAAAATTCTTCTTGTTTACCATTCGGGGCATAAATTGCAATTAAAAGTGTTTTAACGTTGTTATCTGTTATTTCCACCATCAAAATCCTTCCACCATCATCTGTGTAAATTAGTTCTGCCAAGATTGTTTTTTTAATATATAATACCACACCTCTTTTTTTAGATTGTGCCAGCGACATAAATAATTTCCCTAGTTTTCCTTGTTTTAGTATATATTCATGTTGTTTTTTAATATGTACCTCTTGTAAGCAGATTATATCAAATTTTAATTTTTCTAATTTATGAAATACTTTCCTTCTTTTAGTAGCCAAATTAAGTCCATTTATGTTAATTGTAATCAATTTTCTTTCATCCATGTTAAGCTTTATAAGAGGGTTTTATTGCTCTAGTAGAATTCAATTTTTGTTGTTCTCTGGGTTCACCGCCTACTGCACCTTCTTCTTTTTCTTTTTCAATTACTATATACACTCCTCTTGGAACTCAATTAGTGACTCTTCCTTTCTTTCTTCTTCCTCCTTTTCTCTAAAGTATTCTAAGTAGAATAGCTCAGCTTTTCCAACTGTGTCAATTCTGTGTCTTTGTTCCTGCCAAGTGAACAAAAGGCCTTCTGGCATCAGCCATCTGTAGTTTACTCCTCTTTTAAGTAACTCTTTAGTTAAGAATAAATATTCTCTTCTCATCTCTCTTACTCTTTGGTATCTGTTTCAGCTCCACAATTTCTTTATCTTTATATTTTAGTGTTTTCTCTCTTGCCACCTGGAGTATCTGTGTCTTAATAATCTTCTTAGTAAATCTAATGTGAACTTCTCTTGGTAATCTATCCCTTGTTGCATATCTTGTGTAGACACAAAACACTTCATCCATCCCATCCATAATCTTTTCTTTGGTTATTTCCAGTGCTTCTGCTAATATTTCTGCCATTATTTCAGCAAGGTTTTCACCTTTTCCTTCTTCTATATTTTGAAATCTTAGATAAAATTATAATTTGTCTATTTCCCATCCTAATGGTTCACATCTGCCCTTCTCGACATCGCTCAAACGAATACCAATATCTCCAATTTTCTTATCTCTTTGTATAGCTTCTTCAATTTTTTTTTGAATCTGTCTTCATATTTCATCATCATCCATTGAATATTTTCCACTTTTTCATCTGTCTTTTCATTTTTTTTGCTCAATTTTCTGAATTCCTTGCATAATCATCTGTAATGTCACTTCCTTCTCTTTCTCTTTTTCCTGTTGTAATATTGTCTGTATAGATAGTTGTCCTACAGATGGTGAAGGAGTTGGTATCAAAGAAGCTGGGGCTGTTGTCTTTCTACTCATCTTGTAATGCTTATCTATAAAGAAAGAGAGAGAAAAAAGAAGAAAAAAGAGGAAAAAAAGAAAAAAAAACCCAAAGGCAAACAATTGCCACTCTAAAGGAAAAAAGGAAAAAAGAAAATCTTCAGGCACTTGTATACCTTAATCCAATTAGTTGCAATGGTTGATGTAAAAAATCAAAAAGAAAAAAGGAAAAAAGAAAAAAAATATTCTATATGTTCCTCTTAACAAACAAAAAGAAAACCAAAGTAAAAAGTTTACATTCTAATTCCTGGTTTAAAAAGTCGAAATCCAATTAAAAAGAAAAAAAAAGAGCCCCACTAGTGGTGGTGGTGGTGGGGTGTAGAAAGGAAGGCAAAAGGTAAAAAGCAATTCTAATATAAATCAAGCCTCTGCCACCAAATATCTAAGGCTCTTTGATAAATCAGCTCAGAATTTTTCAAGGTCACTTCAATCTTCTTTCTTTCAACTTCAACTCCAGACTCCAAACTATCTGTACAAATGAGCACCTGAATAAACAAACTGCCATGCTCATCTCTATCTTTTCCAATACACAGCTCAGAGTCCTTGATAACGCAAACTAGTGAAGGAAAAAAGAAACAACATATCCAAGCCTCTGGGCGGCAGCGCTACTTACTTTCCTTCACTTTCACTTCCCACTCCTCAATCTACAACCAGGAACTAAAAGAAAAGTAAGGTCTTCCCCCCCCACCCCCCTTTTAAAGGAGAAAAATAAATCTTAAGTCAAACAGAAGAATCTTAGTCAAAAAGGGATTTTCAAAAGGGTTGTTAAAGAAAGGGAGAAAGAAATACAAAACAAAAATAAAAGGATTAAAAAGTACCAGTCCAGCTTAAAGTTAAACAGCTTTGCCAAATTCAAAGTTGCAATAAAAAGGGAAAAAAGAAAAAAAAAACTTTCACTTTGACAATTAATCACGCCGCTTAAATTCTTTTCTCTTCACTTTTAGTCCACTTTATTTTTTTCCAGGGTGTTCTCTCCAAGAAATAATAAGTAAAAGTTCATCTCACCAAACTGACACACTTTCTTTCCAACTTCTTCTGTTCTGGAGCTGTCCCAGCTTCAGCAGCGTAAAAGGCTGCCTCTCTGCCACCAGCAAAAAGGGCTTTTACTGGATCAACCAGAGACTTTGCAATGTCCCTGGGATTGACAGGATGTGCCCTCCTCAATCACCATCTCTAAGGGACGGTTTAGGTCCAGTTGGACTGTCCTGCGATGGAGATATCAGTGGCCATCTTGGAGCTTCAAGATCATACGCTGTACCGCTGAGATGCCAGCTCCGCTCCCCCTAATTGGATACTTCTTGATAACCAGGGGTTTGGAGGGAGTCATGGAAAGGTTAACCATATACTGTGGATGGGAAAACCTCAGAGCCAGCTTTGCTTCTTCTGTAACTGTTTGGCTTTAGTTAAAGTATACCTAGTAAAGTATACCCGGTTCTTATTTTCTAACTGATCAAGTTGGGATACCTACTCTGATACTACCACAAAATATCTTTTTATTTCCATAGCTCACTTCTTGTCTATAAACAAATATTTAAACTCATTCAATCCTGGTCAGCAAAAATCCATTAAGAATTTCCAGAAACTATGTATATAACTATAATTATTTTATCTCTCTTTCTCTCTCTCTCTCTCTTTCTCTCTCTCTCTCTCATCTTCTGTCATTCATTTTTATAGTGACAGATAATCTGATTTTTTGAGTGCATAGTTCCAAAATATCCTTGAATTCATGCAAAGTTAAATATTTTGCTTGATTCTCTATTAGAGGGTCTTCTACTATAATGATAATCTTTAATTCTTTCTACTTCTCTCTAATGCCAACCTTTAAGTCCTGTTTTATATAGGACTTCTATTTGTTTTTCTATTTCTTATGCTTAATTTCAAAGTCTTCATATATTTTTAATAAAATTCAAACAACCTATAGGAAGGATTCTTGTAATTAATTACAAAACTTTATTTCAAATCTTTCTGGGCTCTGAATGCATTTGTAACTTTCTAGTATCAATGTTCTAATCACCCATTTGCTGTTTGTTTCAGAATAAGATTTTTTTAAAAGTCCTTAAACATGCATAAAATGATTTTAACCAAGAATTGAGGGAAAATCACCCTGTGTAATGAAGCTTGCCATTTGGAAAATTGGAATGCCTTCTCTGTCATGGCACCTTGGAACAGCTTTCTCCTGGAGATACAGATGGCCATGATCTTGTTGAGCCCTGGGAAAGCTGTGAATACCTGGCTTTTTTTTTTCCAGGCACTGGGATCAGGATATTCATGGAGTTGGTATGGGATTTATAATGTGAGTTTTATCAGAACTTCAAAGCTATTTTGTCTTTTGTTAGTGTACTGCTTTATTCTTTTCATTGCCCAGAGTGTCTTCTAGTAGATGGATGGCTATGTTTGATAAACAAACAAACAAACAAATAAATAAATAAATAAATACTTTTAATTTCTATTTCATTCTGAAATGAGAGCTTCAAAACTGGTCCAGAGAGTTCAAGAATTTCTTGGATTTAAATATATATCTTAGGTGCAAACTACTTTAATGAATTGCTGAATACTGCAAATATCAGATGCTTGAAAAAAAATGACAGTGAATTTAGCATGGGATGAGGAATGTGTAACTTGAATTATTACTGCTGTTTATAGAGATTCTCACAAGAATATTAATTCTATATAATTTTCGCCTCTTCTTTCTCCTCAGCCTTCTTTTGTGTCCGAGTTTGCTACCTCTTGATTAAAATGTTGACTTTAACTTGGAATTAACCTGATGAATGTAATTGAAAGTAAAATGTCTCTGATCAGCACTTTGTGTGATGAGTACAGATGGATTGAAAAAGAAAGCTTTCAGATTGAATATACTTTGCTTGCTCAGTTGCTAATGACTCCGTTTACTGGTACCTGCCTCACTGACTGTCACTGTTTAGGGTGGTTAATGATGATACACAGTCTACACTTTCAAGAGATAATAACAATAAATAAATAAATAAATGCAGCATATACAATGCTGCTGCAAATGATTTTTCTTCCTTTAGACACAAAGCTTGAGGAGCAGAAATGGATTGGGGTGGACATATCCTGCAGTCTGTGTGACAGCAGCCAAAAAAGCTAATAGAATCCTTGGTTGTATAAATAAAGGCATAGAATCAAAATCACATGAAGTATTAGTACCACTTTATAATCCTTTAGTAGGACCACACCTGGAATATGCATTTAGTTTTAGTCACCACATTACAAAAATATGTTGAAACTTTGGAAAAATACAAAAGCAACTAAGATGATTAAAGGCCCAGAGACAAAAACATATTGAAGAGCCATTGGAGGATTTGGGTCTGGCTAGCCTAGGGAAAAGAAGGACTACTGGCATGGTAGCAGTATTTCAGTTTTTGAGAGGCTGCCACAAAGAGAAGAGGATCAATTTATTTTGCAAAGCACCAGAGGACAGGACAAGAAACAATGGATGGAAACTAATCAAAGAGAGAAGCAACCTGGAATTAAAGAGAAAGTTCCTAACAATGAGGACAATTAACAAGTAGAACAGCTTGCCTTCAAACGTTATGGGTGCTTCATCACTGGAGGTTTTTAAGAAGCATTGGACAATCACTGGTCTGAAATGGTATGGGATCTATTTGAGTAGGGGCCAGTATTCTGATTGTGATATTTCTCTATTATCCAAAAAGCTTGCATGAGAAGGGAAATGTCTTCAAAGAAAAAACAAGGAAGTCCAGTTTCCTCCTGAAAAACCACTTTTGAGACAACTATGTCCTGGATGACTTTTAGTTATACAATTTGGGATGAACACCCTTTGAATGGTGTGGAGTAGGAATGGATTTCCAGAGGAAAAAATTGCAGACTACAGGAACCAGGAGCACTACTCTGGTGACCCTGAGGACACAGATAAATCTCCAAGTGTTTCAATGTCCCTCTAAAACAGGAATGTCAAACTCATGGACTGCAGGTCGGATGTGTCATGTTCTGGCCATACCCACACCCAGTTTAGTGAAGGAGAAAAAAGTCACAATGTCACCTGACACCATGACAACACTAGTTTGACACACCTGCTTTAAAAAGATGCAAATGACCAGCTGTCTGCAAGGACTATAAATCCTTCCATTCCCCACTATCCTGTCAGAGCTGAAGAAGCTTGTTGGATGAGAAACTAAATGTCTTCAAAGAAAAAATAAGGAAGTCCTGTTCTCCTGAAAAAGCACCTTTGAGATAAATATTAATAATTAATCTACTGAACACTTTCAAAAGCTAAATAGTTCAATCTAAATAACCATTAAATATCAGTAAATATATCAATTCATTATTTAATCTCAATCATATAAATCAATTTGTAATTTTGTTTCTTTCTTACTCCCAACCATCCTTAAGTTCCATAGATAAAATTCTAATTCCTGTTTTCTTCTAGTCTCTTTGCCTCTTCTTTTGAAGACTATCTTCTAATCATCTTTACACAAATCAATTTGTAATGTCCATGAAATAATTCCAATAAATTTCTTATATTTCAATTTAATAGGAGAGTCCATATCACTATTTGGGTACATTATTTGTTTGCCATTCATACAATTCCACTTGTAAATCTATTTTCATTTCTATTTCTTCTTTATAACTAGTAATTTTAAAGTCCATTTTAAAGTGTATTTTGGTTGTGTTCAAAGGAGTTTGTTCAATTTCAGTAGCAACTTTTACTTCTAGTAAAGACTTTAAAAGTTCAAGCACTTTACATATCCACAAATCAAATATTTCCTCTAAAGTAGACATAATGTACTTTAGCAATCAACCTTCAAAGTCTTGTTTTGCATTGAAATGTGAACAAAACAGATTTCCCCCACATGAGGATTTATCTAATTGTTACAAGTCTTTTTTAAAATCAATTTTGCAAAGCCTTAGCATTTAAATTCTTTAATAATAGCTCTAAAGTCACCCATTTGCTGTATATTGCCAGAGTTACATTGTTTGTAATCATGACCAATTCTTGGTGAGTTTATAGGCAAGTGCTCTCCATGCTACTTTGTCAAGCACAGTTTCTTTCAATTGTTGTATATTCAACTTTGCATCAGATTTGATGTTATCAAGCCAGTGTGTTCTTTGCTTGCCCCTACTTTGTCCACTAACCATTCCTAGCATCATTGCCTTTTCCAATGAATTTGCATGCATAACATGGTCAAAATAAATCAGATATAGTAAGATGATTTTAGCTTCTAGTGATGTGTCTGGTTTTATACAATTTAATACTTGTTACTCTGACTATCCATGATATATGTAGTAGTGTTAAGTTATAATAATAATAATACTTTATTTGTGGTCACAGACCAAAACACAAGTACAACAGAAGAAGAACGTGGGAAAATTAGTCATGAACAATTGGTCACCAAAAACTTGACTAAGGGGAGGATATATGTAGTAATTTATGCCAGCACCATAGTTCAAAGGCATCCACTCTTCTTCGATCAGCCATTCTTAGGTGTCCAACTCTCACACCCATACATCATTATAGGGAAGACTATTGCTTTAACTAGCCAGTTTTTTGTATTTATATACATATCTCTGTTTTTCAGATCTTATTCATGTTAACCATTGCGTGCAGCCTAAGGTTAGCCTGCATTTGACTTCGGAAGCAGAATTGCCATCATGAACAATTTTGGATCCAAAGAAGATAAATTCTCGAACGAATTCAGTTTCTTCCTGGTTGATTTTAAATGCCTGATGTCGATCTGCAGCTATTGTTCTTATCTTTGTTTTCCTTTGTTGAGGCTCAATCCTACTTTTTCATTTTCATCCTAAAGGGGAAAACAACTCAAGAATCTTGGGAAACTCTAAAAAGTATGATCATAGAAGCCCAGACCAGCACAATACCATTGAGAAAGAAAAACAAGAAATCCAAGAAGAAACTAGCATGGCTACACAAAGATCTCTTTGGCAAATTGAAAGAAAAAAAGGACAAGTACAAAAAATGGAAAGAAGGACATACAACTAAGGCAGAATATCAGCAGGTAGCCAGAATCTGCAAAGACGAAGTCAGGATAGCAAAGGCTCAGATCAAACAAAGACTTGCAACAAAAGTTAAAGATAATAAAAAAAGTTTCTTCCAACATATAAATAACAAGAAAAAAATCAAGGAACCTGTTGGTCCACTAAAGAGAGAAGATGGCAAGGAAGTAACAGGCAACAGAGAGAAAGCATAACTGCTTAACTCATTCTTTGCCTCTGTCTTCACACAAAAAGAAACTATAGCTCAACCCACCAAAAACATAACTGTAAAAGACAGACCAGAAATAAAAGTTAAAATAAGCAAAAAAATAGTAAGAGAACACCTGTCTGATCTTGATGAAAACAAATCACCGGGGCCTGATGGATTACATCCCAGAGTTTTAAAGGAGCTGGCAGAGGTCATCTCAGAACCACTGCACCATATCTTTCAAAAATCCTGGAGCACCGGGGAACTACCAGAGGACTGGAAAAGAGCTGATGTGGTTCCCATTTTCAAAAAAGGAAAAAAAAAAACAGACCCAGGAAACTATAGACTAATCAGCCTAACATCAATACTGAGGAAGATACTGGAAAAGATAATAAAAAAACAGATCTGCCAACATCTAGAAACAAGTAAAGTAATAACTAGCAGTCAGCACGGGTTTGTTAAAAACAGATCATGCCAAACCAATCTTATTTCATTCTTCAACACAGTAACTAAATTAGTAGACCAGCAAAATACTGTGGACATAATATATTTAGATTTCAGTAAGGCATTCGATAAAGTAGACCACAACCTACTTCTTAGTAAGCTAGAAAAAAGTGGAATAGATAGCACCACCACTAGCTGGCAAACCATACTCAACGAGTAGTCCTTAATGGGTCAAAGTCTACATGGAGGGAAGTAAGCAGTGGGGTGCCACAAGGTTCCGTCTTAGGCCCAGCACTCTTCAATATCTTCATTAACAATTTAGACGAGGGAATAAAAGAGGAACTTACTAAATTTGCAGATGATACTAAGCTGGCAGGAATAGCTAACACCCAAGAAGATAGGCTCAAGATCCAGATGGATCTTGACAGACTAGAACACTGGGCCATATCTAATAAAATGAAATTCAATATAGAGAAAAGTAAAGTCCTACACTTAGGTAAGAAAAACCAAAAGTACACATTTAGACTGTGTGAAACCAGGCTCAATAGCAGTAACTGTGAGAGGGATCTTGGAGTCTTAGTGGACAACCAGCTATATATGAGCCAGCAGTGTGCAACCGCCACCAAAAAAAGCTAATGCAATCCTAAGTTGCATTAACAGAGGGATACAGTCAAGATCAAGGGAAGTACTAATACCACTCTATAAAGCCTTGGTAAGACCACACCTAGAGTACTGCATCCAGTTTTGGTCACCACATTATAAAAAAGATGTTGAGACTCTAGAAAAAGTACAGAGAAGAGCAACCAGGATGATTAGGGGACTGAACTGGGCTTGGCTAGTCTAGTAAAGAGAAGGACCGGGGAGACATGATAGCGGTCTTCCAATATTTGAGGGGCTGCCACAGGGAGGAAGGGGTCAAGCTATTTTCTAAAGTTCCTGTAGGCCAGATAAGGAATAATGGATGGAAACCGAACAAGGAGAGGTTTAACCTGGAAATAAGGAGAAACTTTCTGACAGTGAGAACAATCAACCAATGGAACAGCTTGCCCTCGGAAATTGTGGGAGCGCCATCAGTTGAGACTTTCAAGAAAAGATTGGACTGCCATTTGTCACTTTCTCTTCCTGGGGTTCTATTATCTTTTACAAAGTTTCAGTTGGAATGTATTTTTTAGGAATCTTGTTAAAATTTCACTGTTAATTACTTCCAGGTGGTCTCCTCCATTTTTCCAGATCCCACCCTTTTGTTTTTTCCCTTTACTCTCCTTTCCTTCTTTTAAAAGCTTTTGAAAATCCAGAAGTCTTTATTATCCCTTTGACATTTTATTTTCAGTTTAAATGCCTGTTAATGTCAAAGTGGATTTTTGTCAGTTTCTTACTTAAATCTCTTAATATGGAGAAGGAAAGAAAAAACCCCCAAATCCTTTCCCTTCCCTCTCTCATTCACCGCCTCAAAATCTTCTTTGGGAGCAATGTTATTTTTTATAGTTCAAATTCCAGGATACCTTATGTTGTTGCTTTTTCAGTTCAACCCGGTCAGCCAAAACTTTCTCTTCTTATCTTCCTCCTGCACATTCTTTTCTGGTCGAGTTCTTCTTTGAGGTGGCCATTTCTGACCACCTTTGGGAAAGGGAGAGATGGCCAGCTGGGGGAAGAGAGATGCAGCTCTCCTCAACCCTGCTGGTCATCTCCACCCTCTTCACCACCTCTACGGGGTGGCTTAGACCTGAAACCAGCTGGCTCAGGTGCTCCAGTGACGAGCATGGATCAAACCCACGCATGCTCACGGATTTCGGTCTATCACCGAAGAAGCTCAAACCAGAAGTCACAATGGTTAGTGTTCTTGGTGGCCTATAATTACTCACTGTCACACCACCCTGGCAAATACCTTGGCCATGAGCCGCTGCTCTCTGCTGACCAACGTCAAAGATTCTGCTCCAGCAGACTTGGTCCTCCTGATAGAAGACCTGCAGTTCCCTATATTGGCTACTGATATAGCCAAACATTCTACAAGGGATATGGTAACAGCCCAAGTACTGGACTGGGTGAGGAAGGGGTGGCCGCATGGGCCAGTGGACTCAAAATTCTGACCATTTAAAACACAGCAGCATGAGCTATCCACCCAGAAGGGCTGCTTACTATGGGGTAGCAGGATGGTTGTTCCATCTCTATTTCAACAATTAGTCGTAGAAGCCCTTCATAAAGGGTACCCATGTATCATTAGGTTGAAAGCGTTAGGCCATAGTTATGTACGGTGGCTTGGGATGGACCAAGCCATAACCAAATGGGTTTCAGGGTGCAACCAGTGCCAAGAATCAAGGCTGGCTCCACCCCTGGCACTGGCTAGGGAGTGGGAAACCCCTAAGGTACCCTGGTCTCATGTACATATAGATTTTGCAGGGCCATTCCAAGGACAAACCTTCTTGGTAGTCACTGATGCATATTCAAAGTGCCTTGAAATAATATTGATGGAATCTACCATGTCCGAGGCTGTAATTAGGGTCCTGCAGAATTTATTTGCCACCCATGGGCTTCCTGATCTAGTGGTATTGGATAATGGCCCATCACTATTTTCAAAAACTTTTGAAGTATTCTTAGCAGGGCATGGGATATGCTATGCCCTGATTGCCCCATTCACTCCACCAGCAATGGGTTGACAGAGTGGATGATGCGCTCTTCGAAGGAGGCACTAGCCAGAATGGTCCCTGGGGATTGGCCAGCAAAGATAGCACAATATCTGTTAGTGCAATACGCTATGCTATGCCCCTTGACTAATCGCAGTCCAGCTGAGCTCTTAATAGGCCAAAGATTGAGGACCGACCTTAACAGGCTACATCCTGTTAAGGTCTACTCCCCTGAAAAACCCTTGGACTCATTCAATAGAATCTGGTCTTTTAATGAAGGGGACCAGGTCTATGCAAGGAACTACACAGGCTACTCTGTATTTGCCTGCTACAATAATTAAAGTAACAGGGCCCTGCTCTTATAGGCCAGAACTGGAGGATGGTAGAGTGTGCAGGCATTACCTCGATTAGCTAAGGGGGTGGGAGAGGACTAGGATACACCAACTGTTAGACTGGGCAGGAGCCAAGGCATTGCCACAGCCACTAACATGGGACACTAACTCAACCCCATCGACAGAAAGTGAACATTCGCAGTGAACCAAGAGGTGATCCTACCTGGGGAACCGGGCCTGTCTCCTGTGGAGTCATCTCCGGATAAGTCAATGATGCAATCTCCAGTCGTTCCAGAAGCTGCGACAACTGATCCTCTTGCTCCTGCTGCAGAAGTGAATCTATGAAGGTCAGGGCAGACCAGGCACCACCCTATGTACTTACAAGATTACCCATGTGCCATCGAGATTGGCAGGAGTGTTATGTCTGAAGTTTCAACTCTGGTCTGTTCATCTAGAGGGCGCCCATCTGCAACCTGATTGACTGCTTGCCTGACAGCCGAGTATAGAAGGAGCTATCAGATAGGATATTAGCTGTTGCTACACAGCAAGCTTGAGCTGTCACTGATTAGCATTATTTGTTAATAAACCGTTAGCAACCATTTAAAGCCGTCTCACCTCAGTTCTTCCACCTTCTGTTCTTGGAACAATATATATTCCAACACATTTTAATCCTTATTTCATTCCCTTGTAATTGTTTTTGCCATTAGAATACAAAAACTTGAAAGTTTACTTTTTTTTCCTTTTTGCTATTTTAATAAAATATTTTTTGAAGTACAGTCTTTGACTTAGGACCACAACTGAGACCAGAACATCAATCGCTAAATGAGATGATAGTTAAGTGAGGCATGCCCAATTTTACAACCTTTGTTAAGTAAATCACATGATCATTAAGCAAATCCAGCTTCCTCATTGACTTTTCTTTTCAGAAGCTGTTTGGGAAGGTTGCAAATGGTAAGTACACAACTTCAGGTCATTGCAACTGCAACACTTGTAAGTGCAAGGATCAGTTGGAAATCATTTTTTCAGTACTGCTATAACTTTGAACAGTTGCTAAGTGAGTGATCATATGTATATTGTATACTTTCTTCTTTTATTTGCTACTCCTGAGGGGAAAAGGGAGGGGGTAGGTATTTTTCTCTGCCCATAAATCTGAAGCTATACAGAAGCACAGACCAAGAAGTAATATTATGCAGAGGCATTATCATCACCATCATCTATTGCAGGGGTGGGCAAACTTTTTGGCTCAGGGGCCACATTGACTTTTAAAATTTGACAGACGGGCTGGGTCAGCACAAGATTTTTTGGGAATTGCCCCCCACCCTTCCCCACCCTTCTTCTCCTCCTTCCCCTCCCCTCGGAGGCCCCCTGAGTCAGGAGTTGCTATCGCCAGCGCAGCTCCGCACGTCTCCAGTCCCACGTTGCCTCGGGAAGGGAAAGGCAAAAAGGAAGAGCTGCAGTGGTGCTTTGCAATGGCAGCAGCAGCACCGGAGGCTCAGGCTCAGCGGCTCCTGGTTTTGCCTTTCCCTTCCCAAGGCAACGTGGGACTGGAGCCGCGCGGAGCTGTGCCCGCGGTAGCAACTCCTGACAGCCCCAGCCGGACACCTGAGCGGAGCCCGGGCAGAGGGAAAGCAGTGGGCGTTCCCTGGGCGGTGACCTCGGCCCCGCCAACAGGGAAGCGGCTGCCCAGCTACATGTTGTGTGTGAGATTTTATGGCATGCAGCGCGGGGTCTCTTTTGGCCGGCCCCAATTTTTTTTTCAGAGGGGAATTTTTTTTTTCAGAGGTGGGCCATATTAAAATGACCAACGGGCCGGATGTGGCCTGTGGGCCGTAGTTTGCCCACCCCTGATCTATTGTAATTTGTTTGATTACCTTCAGTATCATCATTACTGATCTTATTTCACTAACTGTGAGCTTCCCTATCTCCTACATATGCTGATGTTAAGGGGAAGCAACCAGTCAGAGCGCCTCTCTCCAAAATTAGGGGTGGCAGCAGTAAACTACCCAGAAGCCACACTGAGGCAAGGAGGTGAATGACAGAGAAGTGTAGCGGATTCCTTAACATCTTTCCTGTTCCTCCTGGCTACAATATGCATGATGTCAGCCTTCTTGGTAATGGATGAGTGGGGGTGCGGGGAAAAGCTCAGAACTTAAGCATTTAACAATGCCACCTACCAGCCAAAGGGAGGGTGTTATGTTTTCCATACTATATCTGAATGAGGAAAAATCATGGCATTTAAATCATGACTTTGGGAAATTGGATACAAGCGTATTTGCCCAGTACCTGTCTCCCTAAGAGGCCTCTCAATTTGTTTCTACCTCTGGCCGGTGTTTTCCAGAATCCAGTAGCTAGACTATGGTCAGTTCAAATAATAGAATTACGAAGGGCCACTGCTACCATCATATCTATGTACAGTGCAGGAATCCAGTTTAAAGCTTCCCTAAAAGATACATCTTCAAAACCCTGTAGTAAAAAAATAGCTTGAAGGAAAAAAATAAAGAACCATAACCAATTATTTTCCTGAGAATTGATCACATTGAAGAAGATAACAAATATAGAAAAGGACAAGGAGGCATAAAAAAGAAGGCAAGGCAAGACAACTTACCAAAAGTTAATTCCCATAAGGCCAAATGATCAAAATAATTTCTTTGGAGCTGTTTCTCTAAATTCCCTGATTCCTGGTTTCATCATCACTGATGGATTCAGACCTTGCAACTCATGTGGGATGAACCCACAAGGGAAGCAAGATACCTAGAAACTCATTGTGGCCTTCCTCACAGTTATGTTAATGTGCATTCTTTAATTCTTGAGTTAGTGGATAAAGTAGTCTTTGTGAGCAGTGAGATGGGAGAAGTAGAAAATCCTGTACCAGAAAGAATCCCCCATCTTTTCTTTCTACTAGACATCCTTCTCTCAATTTCTAAGCCCAGGGCAGGAGGGGGCAGAAGCTGCCCACTAAAACAGGAAACACTCATTCTCAGTTTCCCATCAGGGTCCATCCAGGTCCCAGAATTTCTGTTTTGTCTTTGGAGGGAAGTTACCTCTTGTCTGGATTTGCAATTTATGGAGTCGGTGGGCAGTCTTGCAGCTGAGTCTTGGCCTCAGTCTTTAGCCTTCAGCCTTCAGCTTCTGTTTAAATCTGAAAATCTCAGTCCATAATGAGACAGTGATGTGGACCTCTTGCTATTTCACTTACTGCTTTATAAAGCCTTAGTAAGGCTACACCTGGAATGCTGCATCCAGTTTTGATAACCGTATTATAAAAAACAAGATGTTGAGACTCTGGAAACATTGCAGAGAACAACCGAGATGGTTAGGGAGTTGGAGGCTAAAAAATATGAAGAACGGTTGTAAGAATTGGATATGGCTAGTGTAGTGGAAAAAAAGGACTAGGGGAGACATGATAGCAGTGCTTCAATATTTGAGGGGCTGCCATAAAGAAAAAGGGGTCAATCTATTTTCCCAAGGACCCGAAAGCAAGACAAGAAACTAATAAAAAAAGAAGCAACCTAGAACTAAGGAACCTCCTAACAATGAGAACAATTAACAGCTTGCCTTCAGAAGTTGTGGGTGCTTTATCACCGGAGGCTTTTAAAAAGAGACTGGGCAGCCACTTGTCAGGAGTGGAATATGGTCTCCTGCTTGAGCAGGGGGTTGGACTAGAAGACCTCCATGGTCCCTTCCAACTCCGTTATTTGTTATACTTTTGTTACAAGAAGACTTGGTTTCAAGACCCCTTCACCATTTTCCCAACTCTTCTCTATATTTGTTCCAATTTTTCACTGTCCCTTCAGTGGTGGGATTCAAATTTTATTGCTACCAGTTCTTTGGGCATGGCTTAGTGGGCGTGGTAGGGAAAGGATACTGTAAAATCTCCAGTCAGAGGTGGGATTTGCTGGTTCTCTGAACTATTCAAAATTTCTGCTACCGGTTTTCCAGAACTGGTCAGAACCTGCTGAATACCACCTCTGTGTCCTTTTTGTTTGATTATTTAATTATTTTTTAAACTCTTTATCACAAATCTGGGAATTGGAATGCAGTGCCCAGAACTGGACAATATTCTAAATGGGGTCTGATCAAGGCTGAAGAAAGATGATCACTTCTTATTTGGATATACAGTATATTTATATATGACAAACATTAAGACTGTCAACTGGCTAGCTAGTGCATCTAAAAGAAGTACTGTAAACACGCTTGGGAACTTTGAATTCCCCAAAGTAATCCTTTATTGGATATACCATTTTGGTACTGAAGTGTCAAAACCAGCTTTGGTTTTTCTGCACAAATGCCTGCCTACTTAAACAATAGCTTCTCTTTCTCTCCATCAATGGGTGATCACATTGTCCAATTATGACAATGGTCGCCAACTGGTGGGCTGGGGACCACTGGTAGTCTGCAAGAAAATTTTGGTGATCCACAGAGAAATGTCCATCCCTGATGCACTGCCCCCAAAGCAATTAAGCAGGCTGTACAGGAACACAAGGCTGTGCCGCCTACATGGCCCACCCACCTCTGGCCCCCACCCTTCAGCCGAGCGCAAACTTTACCTTGAGTAGAACCACATGAGCTGGAACTGGAAAGTAAAGACCAACGGTGGGAGAGGGAAATCTGCCCCAGGGTGACTTGATGACATTGGTGGGAAAGTCAGTCCCATATACCAGAGCTGCAATAGTCACAAGACTGGCTCATCTTGCAGCAGCTCCTCCAGTCCATGGCAGGCTGGTGCACCTGGGTGGAGGAGCAGCTGCTTCAGGATGACCAAAGGGCCAGTCCTGTGACTACTGCAGCTCTGGAATATGGGACCGACTTTCCCACCAATGTCAGGAAGCCACCGTCAATCAAAATTCATATTAGTGGTCTGTGGGATTTAAAATTATGAGTTTGGTGGTCCCTGAGGTCCAAAAGGTTGGCGACCCCTAAATTATGAGACATCTTTTTGTTATGGGAACAGTCCACCTCCTTCCCAAGTATCTGCAGTCATGACTTTGATGGTTTCCAGCTCTCACAAATTCTCAGCACTCACTTCCCTCTTTCCCTCTCCCCAGTTCATTAGCAAGTTGAATAGTGATAAGTTTGAAAGAAGTAAAGCGGTTCAAACTTGACATGCTGACCCCCTGTAGGAAAGGGACACCTGGGAAATATTAAACATAGATTAACACTGTTACCTAGGTAGTCTTAGTCTTCAACAATCTCCTCGGTCGTTCAGGTTATTTTGCATGAAATTTTCTTACTAATTTGTCTGCGCTAACATTGTGGCCCCTTCCACTCAGCATCAGCTGAAGGGAGGGAATTGTTACTTCTTTCCCGCTCCAGAAAGTGGCAAGTGAAAGTGTTGAGTGGATTACACACCCACTGGAAATGAAAGTGAAGTAATGGAATAACTATTTTCAATTGGAAACAGAAAGACTGGACTGAGTACTTTAATAAGACAAACCCAATTTAAGATATAGACATGATGTATCTTTACTGAGGTATTTTTTTTTCCAAACCTCTTGTGAAAGTGGTTTGTTTTTTTTTACTCCCTCCCTTTTCTGGACTCCTAACTATAGTAGAAAGGAAAAAGAAAGCAAGAGTGCCATCTGCCAGTTAAAGTTGGTATATACAAGAAGAAATACTTTGAACTGGTTAGATTTAACAAGAGACTGATAATATTTTATTTTGAAAACTGCTACTCTAGTGCTAGGAAATAGATTAAAGACTAAGCTTTGTTTTGGAAACTACTTTTGGAAAAGCCAGATATGTGACAGCTACAGGGAAGAATTGTTTTTGAATTTCTGTGGATTATAAATATTTCTGGCTGATGGATGGAAAAAGTGAAAAGACAAATACTTATTTTGTAGATGTGAGAAGAAATCTTTGGGTTTAGTTTGATATATATTTTTCTTCCCCTTTCCCCCCCTTTTTTTCTTGAATGTTGGACTATCAAGGACTGGCGACAAAGTGGGCCTTGTTGATTATAAATATTAATTGATAGAAGACAGAGTAACATAAAAGACATGGAACCAGTAAGAAGACTTTATAACTGGATATTTCTGGACTGTTAAAAATGTGTATGACATGGACTGTTTATTGGACTGTGCTATTTCTCAAATAAGCATTAATACAACTTGTTCAACTCTGTGTGGCTGTATATTTCTTCATAACTGTTCTCATAAACCGTTTTCCATGTGCATATCCTTTTTATACTAGGGTTACTCTGCACATATCCTAACATAAATTACAAATTAACACAAGCAAATAAAGAGCTAGAAAACACTGTGATAATGTTGGAAACAGAAAAGGCTGTTCATTACCTGAGCTTTCAGAATATAGAACAGGAAATGGGGGAGGACCTGCCAGAGATGATGAAAGAGTTGCTGGCGAAGGTGCTAGGAATAGATAAGCATGAAATGGAAGTAGAAATTGATGAAACCTTTAGAATGCATACAAACTATGCAAAAAGACATAAACTTCCAAGAGAAGTGCATGTAAAATTTGTGGAAAAAAATCAATGAGATGAGATACAAGAGATGAACCATTGCAATACAAGGGGAAACAATTGGTAATCTTGAAACAGATTCCTAGGAGAGTAAGGGACCTTCGAAAGCAATATCACTTTTTGACTACAGTGTTGATTAAATACAATATAAACTTTAGATGGTTGATACTGAAGGAATATTAGTTATTTGGCAGAAAAAAAAGATACAGACTAAACTCATTGGATAAAGCAATGGAATTCTATGATTGCCACTTCAACACAGAAGTGGAATAGGAAATGAGAAGAGAAACAGTGCATAAAGGTCAAGAAATAACAATGATGGAAGAAAAATATTTACAAGAGGAGAATGAAATGGAGAAAAAGAATGAGCAGAGCAAGAAGGAGCAAGAGTTAAAGAAACCAGAGAAATAAGAGCAACCAGGAGTATAAGACCTATATATAAGTAAAGCAATTCAAGAAGAAACAAAGATGCTATCAGTTAATATAAATGGATCTGAAATCCCCTATGAAAAGGAAAAAATACTTTCAAAACTACAAATATTAAAATTGGACATAATATCACTCCAAGAAGTAGATATAAAAACACCATTATAAACTATTGGAGGACTCTAAATTGTGGAAAACTATTTTACTTGCTATTGCAACAAAAAAAATAGGGATGATATTATATGTCAAAGAAACGATAAATGCTGAACAAATTTTCAAAGATGAAGGGAGAATTTTGATGTGGAGATTGGATAACCATTTGTCTGAAGTGGTAGGGTTTCCTGTCTATGCAGGGGTTGGACTAAAAGACGTCCAAGGTCCTTTCCAAATCTTTCATTCTATTCTATTCTAAATATTGCAACAGTGCTATTTTATTGTGAGTTGGACTAAGGAGAAATTTCCTAAGAGTGAGACCAATCAAGTTGGCCACACCCACCCAGTCACATGCCCACCCAGTCATTAGGGCAGAAGACCAATTGTTAAATTATTTGAATCCTACCACTGCATAAATCCCTATCAGGATGCTGCCATTTTGATACGGAGGGAGGCTGGGTGCATTCTTTAGGTTATAACCTTTCTCATGGTGCCTTTCTATCCTGTACCTTCATGGGAATGTAAGGGGAGAGGGCTATCTGTTTTGTCTCAGCTCCAGAACCTCCAGCAAGAGATTCCCGAGAACAACTTCTTGTCACCTTTTCAGCCAGTTATCCCCAAAGCAAATCCACTATTTCGAGCATTTTATACCTATTTTATACTTTCCTGGGGGAAAGACTTTTTAGCAGATGCTCTATCCAGGATGTCTCAATATAACAATAACATGTCTGAGGTCTGCTCTCAGATTCCCAGCTAGCAGCCAAAGTTATGACCAGGGCACAAGCAAAATAACGCCACCACATAAGCGTTCAAAGAAATCCTCCTCACAGAAAACTGATTCCAGGCTCATAAGAATACCTTCTTTATTCAAAGATGGACTGGCTTGGATTGGAGGGAAAATTAATGCCCCAACCAGCCAGAGATTTCCCCTCATGAAAATCTGCCATGATTCAAAGTTGGCTGGCCACTTAGGCTTTGTGAAAAGCCAGAGGCAGTTCTGGTGGCCATCCCTAAAGAAAGATATAGAAAGCTATGTGGCAAGCTGCCCTGTCAATGTAGCAGAGCCATCAGCACCACGGAGAGAGACTTCTCTGGATTTTATTGTAGAACTGCCAGAAAGTGTGGAGAACACTGTTATCTGGGTCACAATAGACCTGTTTTTCCAAGCAGGTCCACTTTATTTCCTGCCAAAAGATCCCCATTGCCAAAGTCCTTACCAAGATGTTCCTACATCACATATATCAGCTGCATGGTGCCCCCCAAAGGATCATTGTCAGGGTTCCAACCAGTGTCCTAACACAATTAAGAGTTTCAAGCCATCTGGCAATAAAAATCCAGTCTTTTTATTAGGAGCACCATATCAGCATTATCTAGGTGAAGCCATCTCTGACTTCACCCCCTTCGCACCTTGCCTCTGACCCTGTTTCCCTGTCTCCCCAAAGTGTGTCACCTGTCACCTTACCTAACAAAGTAATTTTGCAGGTTGTGGAAGTCACTCCCTCCAGGCATTGCTGGTATCCATTGGAGATGGCCTTGACTTGCTATGCCAACTGCATCATGTTATGACTGAGGAGTAAATTCCTTGGTGCAGCTGCGAGGCATGATTTCCCATCCCCCCCCGCCTATGGCAACTCGGGAGCATGTCAGGGAAACTTCATGAATTGACATTTGGCCTCCCTTACTTTCTGAAGGCGACCTATGCAAAGCAAAAACAATTTGAAAACAGGTGTATCATTTAGGGATGAGATCCCCTCCCCAGGTTTGGTTGGGTTCTTTTCATGAAATTTAGCTATGAGGTGGTTGACTTGGATGTTTCTGCTCTTTACCCACGATGCCTCTGATAGAAGGTAGCCCCTCCACTTGATTAGGTATTGGAGTTGCCCCTGTGCCACCTAGAGTTGAGGATGCATTGTATCTCAAAATGGGTTTGGCCCCCTATGACCGCTGGATCCCAGGGCTCACAAGGTGGTGGTCTCAGGGTTGACCCGACCACAGGCTTTAAAGGCTGCTATGGAACACTGGGTGTATTCTCTCCAGTAGTTGGGGCAGCCCCAGTTGCACTGTGACAATGATCTTTACTATGGGGAATGGCCCGATGAACTTAAATCGGAAGCTTTAGCTTTAAGTATTTTGTGGATAGGTAGACCTTTCCCCCCACTTGGAATAGCTGTTGTGGGGCTCGGTATTTGAGTGCCTGTTGCTTATAGGTCTGTGCTGCCTTAGCTAGCACTTTCTTGACATTTTCCCATGCTACTTTCAGTATCGACATCCAGTCAATCAAACTGACTGAGGATGGGGGTTCCCTTGGGTATTCTGGCATTGGGACAAAGTCCATACCACTTACTACCTTGAAAGGGGTTAACCCTGTGCTACTGTGAACGGCATTATTGTAAGCAACCTCTGCGAATGACAGAAGGTCAGCCCAATTGGACTGCTGGTAGTTCACATAGCATCTCAGGTACTGTTTTTACCATGGCATTCAATCTCTTTGCCTAACCATTGATGCTCAGATGGGATGCTGAGCTAAGGCCCTGGGATGATCCAATGGACCGCAAAAAGTCCCTCCAGAATTTAGCTGTAAATTGAACTCCTCTGTCCAAGATGATTCTGTGCAGTAGTCTATGCAGGCAGTAGATGTGCTTCAGGAAGAGTTTGGCTAGTTGGTGGGCTGAGGGTAGTCTGTTGCAGGGTATGAAGTGTGCCTACTTGGAATAAGTCAATCACAGTCCCGATCACTGTATTCCCCCTGTTCTTTGGCAGTTATAAACTCCATTGCAATCTTCTCCCATGTTGTTAGCTCTGCCACCTGTTGGAATAGTCTGGTAGGGGGGTCTTCTGGGTTTTCTTTTCATGGTGGTGATAATGGTGCAGCTTTTTACATAACTGTCTACGTCTTTCTTCATGCCAGGCCATCAGAATTGTTTTCTCACCAGGTGTAAGTTTTTAGGAACCTAAAGTGGCCCACCAATTTGACTTCATGGCTTCTGTGGAGGATTGAGGTGCGTAGGGATTCAGGGATGTAGCGTTTCCCCCCTTCCAATCTAGGTCCTCCCTTTTAGTCAGGAAGAGCTGGTTGTCACGGAACCAGGGCTCTGTTTCCAGTTCAGCTTTAAACTTTGCCATAGATCGCTTGTGGGTTGGTCTAGCTGTTTGTGGCATGGTTGGCAGGTGGTCACTTGGGCTGTGATTTGGGGAAGTGGAATGATAGTGTCTACTGCCTCCTCCTGCTCGCATTTCTATTGGAGCATGCGGGAGAGAGCGTCAGCTAGGAAATTCCTCCCCCCGGGATGTGTTTTAGCATGAAGTTGAATTGGTTGAAGTATTGAGCCCAACTGATGTGTTTGGGTGATAGTTTCCATGAGGTCCTAAGGGCCTCCAGATTCTTATGGTCAGTCCAGACTTCAGACAGTTTCTCCCCCCTTCCAGAAGGTGGTGCCAGATTAGTAGGGCCCATCTTACTGCAAAAGCCCCCTTTTCCCACATTGCCCACCATCTCTCTGTGTCAGTGAGTTTACGGGATGTATAGGCACAGGACTGTAGGTTCCCCTGGCCATTTCTTTGGAATAAGATGGTTCCCACTGCCATGTCACTTGCATCAGCTTGGATGATGAAAGGTTGTTTGGGATTGGAATGTTTCAGTACTGGTTCTCTTGCAAATAGCTGTTTTAGTGTTTAAAATGTCTCTTGACAAATGAGATCCCACTGGAGGGATTGCCCAGGGCAGGACTTCACCCCTGGGCTTCCTGTTTTTAAGAGGTCTGTCATAGGTTTGGCAATTTTTGCAAAGGAGGGGATGAACTGCCTGTAGAAGTTTGCAAATCCCAGGAAGCTTGGGTGTGAGGGGGCTGGCACTCTAGGATTAACTGAAGTTTGGCTGGGTCCATCTCTATCCCCTTGTTTGACACTCGGTAGCCTAGGTAGTCTAGCTCTGAGCAGTGAAATTTGCATTTTGACAGCTTGACATATAGGTTTGCTGCCAAAAGCTTTTTAAGTACTGACGGACTGGGGGCATGTGGTCCTCCATGGTCTTGGTAAAACTGAGAATGTCGTTCAGCTAGATGAGGGCCTTGTAGAGGTGCTCAGGCAGCACTTCATTTATCAGTTGCATAAACACTGCTGGGGGCCCTTGCAGCCCAAAAGTCATGACTTTGAATTGGAAGCTTCCTAGATGGCAGTTGAAGGTGGTTTTCCATTCATCTCCCTCTCTGATTCAGACCCGGTAATAAGCTTCTCTGAGATCTAGTTTAGTGAAGACCTTTCCTTTGGCTAAGTGGAACAACATGTCCTTCATGGGGAGGAAAGGGTATAAATTGTGCACACACATGCCGTTTATCACATGAACGTCAATGCATAATCTCATAGTTCTGTCTTTTTTTTTTCTTTGAATAGGACTGGGGCCACGACTTACAGCTTTGCCAGCTCGATGAACCCCCTTGCTAGGTTTTTGTCTATGTATTCACACATTTCTTTCATCTCCCAGAGTGCCATGGCATACAGTTTGGGTTTGGCAAGTTTGGCCTTGGGGATGATTTCGATGGCACAATCCATTGCATGGTGTGGGGGAGGGTGTAGAGCATCACACTCAGTCTCACTGAACACTTCAGCAAGGTCTTGGTATATCCTAGGGATCCTTCAAGCTTCTGGGGTTTGTTCAGAGGTGACCATCAGTTGTTCTGATGGGGCATTGGGGGGAGTTTTCCATGTGGGCGATGCCTCTGTTTACTGGTGCAGATGGGATTGGGGGCCTCTTGCTATCTTTACTTTATAGCCTTTTTCATGGTGCCTATCTATCCTGTTCTTTGATTTACCTTCATGGGAATATAAGGGGAGAGAGCCATCTGTTTTGTCTCAGCTCCGGAGCCTCCAGCAAGCGATGCCTGGGAACTATCACCTTCTTAGCCTGTGTTTCTCAAAACATCTTCGCACCTGTGGATTGGATTATTCAATATTGGACTGAGGGGAGAGGTCTCTGTTTTAATCTAACAGAATTGCGTGGGAATCCTCAGATCTGCTTTCTTTGTCTTGCTATCGCTTTCCTTTCAATAAAACCTTCCTTCTGAAATGCTAAATGTTTCAAGAGTTCTACTTTCTTGAGTGGAGAGAAGAGACAACTCCTTTCAAATAACTAGTCCTAAATTTCACATATATTTACTAATGAGCAAGAAATATAAAGTTAAATAAATTTTAATTGTAGCTAATAGTAAGCATGGAAAACTGCTGGATTAGGACTGAGCAATCAATCAGCTCAAATATAAAAGTTACTAGAAAATTGTAGAAAATTTCTCAACCTTTAGGCCTGTAATGCAGAAAATATCATGAGGATACTCCTGCTGGCATAAATACCTTGGGTGAAAACTATATATTCATTAAAAACCAAATCAGACTTACCAAAATTCCAGTATTTACACATTGTCCTAATCTTAAACTTTGTCAGATTAACTCTGTCCAAGAAATTGCCATTTTACAATTTCTTATCCTTAATCCTGTGTTTTCTCTTCCTTGCATTTCCTAACTTTGGACAGATAATGACTTACTGTATTTTTGCTCTTGCTTGAAATGTTCTCCTGCAACACACACAAAGCATCTTCTCAGATGCCTTCAGCCCATTAAAATATCTAAAACATCACAGGTTGTAAGTTTGGGCATAAAGCTAGATGGGTGACTTTCGATCAGTCCCTCCTGCTCAACCCCAAGAAGAAGAAGGCAAGGGCAACCTACTTCTGAAATTCTTGCTAAGGACAAAAGTCAATACTGACTTGAAAACATAAACAAACCTAGCCATACCCCACCATGTATGCCATTTGAATTATACTTACAATTTTTTTGGCAAAGGTCAGATGAGCTAGTTTTTTTTAAATATGCAATTGTACCTGGGGCAGAATTTTCATTGAATCCTTGATATTAATTTGTTAGTGACCAAGATTTGGGATATAACAGATTAAAAGTGTCATTCTATCTAACAATTTCTTATCCCAAACATTTTTAGGTGAATGTGTTAAAAATCAAACAAAAGAAAAATAAACAAAGGGAAAAACAAGCTATATTTCTTTTTTTTATGATAGAAGTGGACAAAATCAAGTTTTTTATAAGCTTCATCATTCTCTGAAGTTTATGGAAACTTTTTTGGAAATTTCAATGTAGGTTGCTTCTAATCTGCTATGTAATTCACATTTTTCTCCTCCAGTTCTCAGAATTTGGAGAAAGGGATGTTAGGGTGGTATTGCTATATTAGACTGTTCAATAGAGAAAAAAAATAATATGTTTTTAAAAGGAATACTCCAGAAAATACTTCTTGTTAATTTTTTGGCTGTTTAATATTTTCATATAAGTTTGTGATTCATTCAGAATCTTTCCTGTGCATTTTGATTTTTACTACTGTAAGCATGGGTAAGAAAACATGCAACAGTACTGCTTCAACCTAAGGCTCAGGATTATTAAATACGTTACTTTTAAAGAATTTTACAGTTCACAATGGATTTTGTCATAAAAATGTTTTTTGCTATATATGTTTTATTTTCTTTTTGTTACCAAGCCTTAAAGATATACCGGCTAAAAGAGACATGATTAAGGAAACAATTCCTGTTCTTTCTGAACCATACTATTGGTATGAGTTTGGGGCTTTTTTTTCCTCTGAAAAAATAAATATAGCCTTTTGCTTGTTTAGATGAATTACAGAACTTTAGCAACGAATTATTTTTTAGAAGGAAACATAAAGGAAGCTGCTGGAAGAATGGAACAAATAAAGTGACTAGTAATCGAGTGAAGGACAACAGAGTGTGGGATTAGTAATAGCAACAAAACTTTATCAGGATTTTTCGGCAAAGGTATTGAAATAGGTAGCCAATATTAACAAGAAAGAATTAGGATATTCTGCAAGTTTCTGCATATTTCTTGGATTCGTGTATGTTTTAATTCCCTGGCCCATTGTACAACTGGAGGAAAAGAAAAAAAAAGGGGTGTGTGTGTGTGTGCCCAAAGAAAGTCAAAGGAAAAAAAAATCCATCACTGAACCACAGCCTGCAGATTTGGGGAGCAAAAGCAATGAAAAACAACGAACAAAGAAAGAAGCATTATAGCAGCGAAAGCAGAAGAATCCGCATGTACGGGCAGAGGTAAAAGATATCAACATTTTCATCTTTTCCTTTTGCATAGAACGGTTTTTTTCTGTTCAATTTTTTTTCTAGTTTTTCATTCCCTGCATGATTAATATTATCTTAACAAGATAAAAGTGGCAAATACCTTTTGGGAGAGGTTGGATGTTTTGGGGCAAAAGGTCTTAACAGGTTGGGTTGTCCCCACAGATTCTGAATTTGTGCTGTGCTTTATTGAACACTGGGTTTTGTTATCAGAGAGCACAATGAGATTCAAGCAGTACAGACAATGCATTCCTTATTTACATGATGAGATGAGCCTGTTTCAACCACTAGCATGATAAAGATGTAGAATGGGCTTATATACAAGAGGAATTGTCTTCACATTACACACATCATCTTTCTACAAAGCAGTAATTCCGTTCCCCCCAAATAATAAAATATGAAATAATTGATAAGATTTTTTTTTTGTGCTTCCTGCATAGTCCACTCCAATGGAATCTATATGAATAATGCCAAGTTTTTTTTTAATATAATATCATCACATAAATCCCCATTTCAATTCCTAATTGTAACTATAACTCTGCTTTACAATGCAATCTTTAAATGGAATTCAAAACAACCAGGATCCAACACAGAAATTCTTTGGCAAATGTAATGCACACATTCGCAGGTGGCTCTCGAAAAGAGCTGGAAGATCGTCTCACAACCTGGGCCTTTGAATAGGATGTTCCAAATTAAATTGATTACTCTTTTAGTGATCATGCCAGACCAAATCAAAGTTTGTGTAAAGTTATCCGCGTTAATGGCCTGAAGTTAAGCCAAAGGTTATGAACAATTAGACAATCACCTTTTTTTTTCTACCAATGTTATTATTTTAAAAAAAATATGAATATCAGATCATATGATTCCAGTTACTCTTTCCCTCATGATTTCCTGGATCAGAAGTTTTCAAAAATTGAGATTATACTTTTATTTTGGCATAATCAAGATGAGGGAATACACAAATGAAGTTCAGGGATATGTTGGAACCTAATTAGTTTTTAGACTGGCCCAAATAGCCATTCCCAATTATTTGGGAATTCATATTTAATCTATTGTATGGGCAATTTTAAATATTCCAATAACCAGATTATTAACTATTTATGTTAATGAAATTGGTTTTTGTTGCCCTTAATCTTAAAATTAATTTGGAATAAGATAGTTAAAGGTGTCATTGAAATGATTTTTGATTGTAAAGAAGATATAAAAGAATAAGTGCATTTCCAGATCTTTTAATTTGGGGCTATCAATAAACATTCTTTTATTAATTAAAAAAAAACACAGCCAATAATGTAGATGATTTTTGAGATCCAATAATATCAACACATTTCAATGGTATTATGGAGAACAACAGAAAGAGTTTCTGGCTTATGGCAATGGTCATGTTTGATAATCTCACAGAAAGGTTCTATAAAGCAAAATACAACCATTTCTTATATCCACCCAACATTAACAATTTTTTGATTTGCAAAGCCTCCTGCTTTAAGTTTTCTTGAAAGTGGATCCAGTGCCTCTTTATGAAGTCAAGATGTACCAAATGGGAGCAAGTATATTTAGTTCTCTATGAACACTTCCTCCTCTCTTATCTCAAAAGCTCCTGATGAGAAGATCTTGCTTCTCTTCAGATGGTTTAACATTAAATATACACAAGAAACATATGAGCATCTTGTGCCCACTACAACCATTTATGTAAATTGTATCTCCTTTCTCCTCCAGATCTCACAGAACATCTCTACTTGTGGAAAAAGGAAGTAATAATTCTTCTCTCTCTTTGCCCAGGAGGAGGGAGAGAAAAACGTTTTGAATATTGTGGGAGATAGTGCTCAAGAGTGCAAGGAAAAAGGACATTGACGAAGGTTACCTCTGCCCCCTTTTCCTGTATAGATTAGGACATTCTAGACCGGATTATATTTAGAGACTTCACTAACTTGCTGAAGGAAATGCTAGATTTTAATAAGTCTGAAATCCACCATGATCATGCATAATGTTCCGTGTTTTATATGATTTACAACATTCTTACATTATGACATGAAATTTGCATAAATGGTATTTTAATAACGGAATATTGTTATGGCAAGAAGAGATAAGATAGTTACGATGAAAAGGTCCACTTCGTTTGCATGCCATTCGCTTAAGCGAAAATTACACGGGAATTAGAACACATAAGAAGAGGCTTTGGAAATGAAACCTTTTGCTATAGAAGGCATCCTATGCTGTCACTTTTGTGGATATGAATGAATTTCTTCATGATTCTCACTCTGGTAAAAGAGGAGTAGGTTGTTCTTCTCTGAGGACAAGACCCTACTAAAGGTATTCAAGTTTTCACAAATCTGAGTTTTAAAATTTCTTTTATTATGTATCTTATAACTTTTTATTTCAATAAAAGGGAAGGAACCCAAGAAAGCAGAGCAGAAGGCCATGATATTAGCATTTGAGATGCAATGGGCCCAAGCAAAGCCCCCAACAGATTTGGGCAACCACAAGGAAACAGAAAACATGGTCAATTGGGCAGGGCGGGGAAAGGAATCTTCAAATTATTTCACACAGAATAGCAATTGGCGAGAGAGAGAACTATGGCAGAGCAAAAAAAAAACAAAAAACAAGATAGGTAAAAAAAAATCAAGATAGATGATAGGCTTTGTGTGTGGTTTTTATATAACAATAGATATATTGTCTGTGGCATTATATGGCAAGTTTAAAATGAGTTTGGAATTTTAGATTTGGCATGAATTGGCAATGGCACGATTGCTTATCTGCCCATTCTCAAATCAAGTTGTGACCAAATTGTAAACATATTGCTCGTGTGTGTCCTTTCTTTTGTTCGTGTAAATAAGAAGAGAAGGCATAACATTCTGGAAGTGAAATCTATTTTTCTGTATTTCAACATTTCTTTTACAATATGTCATTTCTCATACCTTTATTCCATCGTGATGCTTCTATATGAATGGCAGAACAGAAAGGTAGAGAACCAAAACAATAATCTCTGTTCTAAACAGAAATATTTGGATTCATTGTCAGTTGCCCAAACTGTTATCTTTCCCAGCAAAAAAGCAATATATTTTGGCTGGCAAGTCATCAAATGCATGTTACACATACAGAATGGATTTTTTTTTTTTCTGAATTGTTGCCAAATTTGTATATTGTGCAGATGGCTGCCCACAAAATGTACTCGCTCTCCTCTCTGCCATACATGAATATTCCTGTGTGCATAAAAGGAAAAGAACAAAACTCAGGAAAATGTTTCTATCATTGAAGTTGGGGTGGTATTTCAGCTTACTCTATCATGACTTTACTTTTTCAGAAAATTGGGGTTTTATTTCCCCTCGCCATTTATAGACTTTGAGGACAAAGCATTAAGAGCAGTTATATTTATATATCCACTCGTATAGTTCTTCATGTTGATAGTTGGTTGACATCACTCCATCCTTCTTTCTGACTTGACTCTATATGTTTTATGGGTGTGATTGCTTGTTCACCTTCAGCCTGTAAGATTTTGACAAATAGGATGGAAATGGTCAACCTTCAAATGAGAAGAAAGCAAGACCTAATTATTTCAACCAACCTATATAGGAATGAGAGGGAATGTACCACACAAGGAAACTTTTGTGAAATACAGCAGATGATGCAGTCTTTCCCCCTTCATTAGGCTGAATTGCATGTTTCCCTTATGGTTCTGGAAATTTGACTGTTGATCATTCTGAGTTCTTTTTCATAGATGATCATTTTAGGGAGGAACAATGAATTATAAGTAGCATTCTCCTCTGCTACTGACTGCCCATATCACTCTCCATTCTTCTTGCAGTTAGAGAAGACTCGTGTGGAAGAAATTGAAGAATTTACCAAGGAGGAGTCTCAAATATTGCAGTGGCATTAGTAACAGAGACAGCAGAACCACTGGCCACAAACTTGGTTTGCCATTACCCAATGAAGTAGGGTAATTAGCTTGGCTAGTTTGCAAGGGACATGACATTTTCAGTCTTGTGATGTCAGTAAATTCTGCAATCTGAAAGAATACTGAGGAATAGAAAGTGGAGGGGAGGGATGTTGTTTTCTTCCAGGTGGTGCAGAATGTCCATCAGACAGGTACAATATGGAGGCCTAGGCTGTCACCCTGCAGTTTCATGTGGTTTCCATGGTAGTTAGTGGCGGTCATAGGCAGCGGCAGCAGTGGGAGGTGCGGAGCCCCGGGATGTGGCACTATAATAATAAGGGGAACCTGAAAGTTAACACAGGAGAAAAATGGACTGATTGAAAGGACATACAGTAAAATAAAATAAGAAAAAAAGAAAGGAAGAAAAGAAAGAAAGCATATTAAAAAGGAACTGGAAATAGAAATCTGGAAATGAGGATTCCTTTACTAGATGTAGTAAAATAAGAAAACAACATACATGGTATATATGTACTATATCATGCATGGGAGGTTAAATTACTTGGATTATCTAGTGCTTGTTATCAGAGTCCTATTGTCATGTCTATTGCTTGTATTTGCATTATGTTGAATACTACTATGACATGGTGACTCTCACCCAAGGTTCCTGCAGTTTCAACTCCCTCTATCACTTCTTTTCTGTTTGTAAGAATTAAGTCCAGTATGGCTGATTTCTCACTTGGTGCGAAATTAGTCTTTCAATTGATGTCAGGGTAATTGAAGTCCCACATACTGTGTTTCCTACATATATTTGTTAGTTGGTTAGCAAAAAAAGTCACACATTTTTTTCTGTTTAGTTTGGTGGCCTGTAGTAAACACCTATGGCCCATGTCATTCTTTTTTTTTCTTTTATATTGACTCATATGCATTCTAGGAGGTTTTCTTCTTTGGTTTCATGCATTTCTGTAACAATATAGTGGTCCTTTACATACAGGGTAACTCCAACTCCTCTTTTATGGGGACTGTTTTTTTTTTTTTTGAAGAGTTTGTATCCTTCTATCAGTATGTTCTAGTCATGGGTTTCATCCCATCAAGTTTCTGTTATTCCAACTATATCATATCAACCTCCATGCATTAATAGCTCAAGTTCACCCTGATTTTCCTCCAGACTTTTTGGATTTGTATAAAGGCACTTGAATATTTATGTCTGACTCTGGGTATGCTTCCTATCTCTCCTATTTGGTGTTCAGGTTTGTCTTCTTTTCCATTGCTCCTTACTTCATTATTAGACTTATTTTCTAGTGGTTTTTGTTTGGAATTAGGTCATGGAGATCCCCTCCCCCATCAATTTTAATTTAAAGCCCTTCGGATAAGTTGAGCCATTCATTTCTGAAAACATTCTTCCAAATCTTTGTGAGGTACAACCCATCTCTTGCCAGAAGTCCATTCTGGAGGTAGTACAGACCATGGTCCAGGAATCCAAAGTTTTTTTGGTTACACCAACCCTTTAGCCAATGGTTGACTTCTAGAATCCTTTGCTCTCTTACCGGATGCTGTCCTTTCATTGGCAGTACAGATGAAAACAACTATTTGTGCACTGAAGTCCTTGACCTTCTTGCCTAGCTGCTTCTAATCACTCAATATTATTTTCAAGTCCTTTTTTTGTGTCATTCGTCCCTACATGTATTAGTAGGAAAGGGTAGTAATCTGTGGGTTTAATTATTTTGGTTAGGTTCTCAGCCACATCTTTGATTTTAGCTTTAGGGAACCAACATACCTCTCTGGATTGACTATCTGATCTACGGACAGATGGTTCTGTTCCCTATCACCAACACTCACTTTTTTTTTCCTAGGGAGGTTTGGGGTATTTTTCTATCTATCAAAGAAGCATTTGATGGTGCTACTTTTTAATGATACTTCTTCTCTATGTGTTTGCATGTTTTCTTCCAGGGACAGTCCATGAAATCAATTGCTTAGTACCAGTGGGGCTGTACAGAGTGGGTTGGGTTAGGTGTGACAGGGGTTTTGTACTAGTTTGTGTTTTTTTCTATGAGTGACATGTTTCCCTCTGTCTTCTTCTTCTTCTTCTTCTTCTTCTTCTTCTTCTTCTTCTTCTTCTTCTTCTTCTTCTTCTTCTTCTTCTTCTTCTTCTTCTTCCTCCTCTTCCTCTTCTTCCTCTTCTTCTTCTTCTTCTTCTTCTTCTTCTTCTCCTTCTCCTTCTCCTTCTCCTTCTATTCTTTTCGCAGTTGTTTCATCATTGTTATGTTCAATTTGGGCATACTTTTCTTGCAAGGTTTGGAGTTTCTCATTTTGTTGGTTGGGTTTCAGAGTGGTTAGAGTTTTCTCTAGACCCTTTACTTTTTCTTGTAGCAGCTTGATTAGTTTACATTTGGTACAGAAGAATTCAGAATAGACTCTTGTCTGAAGTAGTTGGTGGGGGGGGGCAAATAGCATGGGTTTTGTTATTTGTTAGCTAACATAGTTACCTTGCATTTATTTTGATGTATTTTCTCTCTCTTAAAATGATATTCAGATTTATTAGCTTTCAACATTCCTAAACTGATAAAGAAGCTGGAGACTAGCTCCAGATAAGAAAAGTTTGTTAGTACAACCTGAGATTTGGTTTATCTCTTTTGTGATCTCTAAACAACCTGTTTCCTTACAATTACAGCCCTTCTGATGTCAGACCACATTTTAATGAACATGTGTGATATTATGGGATACAAATAACGTAACACGTCTGACTAAATGTAACTGATTTCCTATGCAAAGGGGAAGTTACTTTTATTCTGTCCAATCAAGTCTTGCATTTTCTTTGTTGTGTTAACTATAAAAAGGAAGGAAACATGGGGATCGAGGTTCTCTCTCCCTTTTATAGAGAGAGACCCCATTTTATCAGGGTACCCTAATAAACAGCTTTTAAATGATCTTCCGGCTCGGTTGCTTATTGGGAAGGTAAGCTGAGGCAGAACCTGGAGCTAGATTTGGCTTTCAGTAGAGAGGATAGCTCCAGCATACCCTGTTTTAATTCAAAATTAGAGGAAACAGCAACCACCCTCTCACCACCACCACCACCCCAAAATTGTGGGCAAAATGTAAATGTAAACTCTGTGCTTAGATAAAACATCTTGATGAAAAGGGGAATACTGGATTCAATGACAGGACTAGCCCAAAGTCAGTTCATTTTCAGTTTTTTTGGTTCCCAGTAAGATATAAATAAATAGGAAAAAGAAAGCAAAGAAACAAGTGAGTCAACAGAAAGGGATGGAAAACGGTAGAGAGTAGGGAATACTCACTTAGTAATGCAGGATTGCTGAACCTCCAGGCCTCATTGTAGGTTGTGTACTGAGGGTGGCTATAAGGATTGCCTGAGAATTCACTCCCTTGAAAAACACAGAAGGGTGTCATTCATACCATAATTCAGACAGAGAGGAAAGAGAACAAAATTGCATTAGTAATTGACAAGAGAAGAAAGTCATTTCACTGGCTACAATCTGCTGGGCATTTTGTAATGCAATTCTGCAAGTCACAAGAAACACTGCAGGAAAATGAAAGGTCTTAAGAATGAATTGGCAAAGGAGACAAAACGGGAAACTTTGGAAAAATGAAGTTTAGTCTAATACAATAATGTAATAAAGAGTTTTCAGGTGCAATTTCCTTTGGAATTTGGGTTAAGAATCCTCTAAGAAAGATCACAGCATATCCAGGGGCAAATTGCAGCCAGCAGAGTGACTAGCTGTAAAAGCTTTCTCATTTTGAGGTGGTTGAATCTAAGCAGAACTTTCAGTAAGAAAGCAACAGGCTCTTTCCTGATAAAAGTCAGTTGGAAGATTCTTTACAAGGCCCATTTATGTAAAAGGAGGCTTAAATGCTTCCTTTATTTTTCTATATTGTCACTCAATTTGTTTCTACATTTATTCTGAAGTGCAGGTTAAGTAAAGAACTTCTCACTCACTCTTCCTCTCTCTCTCTCTCCAGACCAGTCAAGGGAAGGCAGAAGCACCATATGTGCACAATGTTTATTGACAAGGAGTTAAAGAAAACGAGCTGCAGGATAATGAGCTTCTGAGCTCAATTGTGACCGAGAGGAACCAGTTATCTCCTTTTGTGATCACTAATGAAACATGTAATTTTCTCATCAATGCGAGATTCTCTTTAACTGCGGTCTTTGGAGAAGGCTAGGGCTGGGACCTGTTCACGGGGCAGTCCTAGAGCTTTTCTGTTGAAGCTCAAAATGCTCCAGAAAAAGAAATTTGGAAAGGCCAGTTTCCAGTAGGATAATTGAAAAAGCAAGTGCTCCCTGAACGTTGCAGGCCTGCTCACTTAGTCACCAATCTGATTAGCAATAATGCAAAAACAGGTTTTATACAAGAATTCCAGTATCTATAAACCAAGAAACGTTGGAACCGTAGGTCTGGAAGGGAAGGAATTTTGGAAGTCTTCTAGTTCGGCCTCCTGCTCAAGGAGACCTTATATCAATATCCCCTCCTCCAACCTTTGGGGCACCAGGGACTGGTTCCATGTAGGGCGCTTTTTCTGCGGACTGGCGGAGGGGGGCTGGTTCCACATGCTTTCTAGACCCTGCATGTGGATGGGGCTTCATTTGCTTGCTGACATAGTTCCTGGTGCTGCTCTGTGGTGCAGGGGTTGAGGACTCCTGCCTTATACCAACCCAATAAAATGTCAAGTTTGTTCTAAAAGCCTCCAACAATGGAGCGGGGTGGGATTCTCCAGGTTTAACAACTGGTTCGGTGATTGTGCACTTCTCTCCACCCCCCTGTAACTCTCTCCCCACTCTCCCCCTTTCTGTATCTGTCTGTGTGTCTACCCCTATCTTCCCCTCTCTCACCTCTATCTCGCTCCCCCCCTCTCTGTATCTCTCTCTCTGTCTCTCTCCCCCTCTGTATCTTTCTCTGTATGTCTCTCTCTCTCCTCCTCTCCCTATCTTTCCCTCTCCTCCCCCCCGTGTATCACTCTGTGTGTGTCTGTCTGTCTGTTTCTCTCTGTGTATCACTCAGGTGTATATCTCTATCTCTATCTCCCTTCCTCCCCCTCTCTCTGTGTATAACTCTATGTGCGCCTATGTCTCTCTCTCTCCCCCTCCCACTCCTCTCTCTCTCTCTCTCTCTCCTTTTATTTCTTCTTTCTGGAAATCCAGGATGGCTGAGGAACCATTGCCAGCCACGGCAGAGGCTTCCCTTTGGGCAACCCTCCTCCTCGTCCACCCACCTTCTCTCACTGTGGTGGGGCTGGGAGGGTGCACACATGTGAGGAAATCCTCCTCAAGTGAGCACCAAAGTGCAGCAGAGGCACACACAGGGTGGGCGGCTGCTTGCTTGAGGTCTTAACAGGATGCGGCTTCTGAGTGGTTAGCCTGCCTCCCCAGCCGGCAGTGGAAGCAAGTCCATGCCTAAGGCGAATCTCCCAGTGGCAGTAGAGAGTGGTGAGTCCAACTGGCCTAAGTTTCTCCCTGGATGGTCTGGCCACCAACTGTGGTCTTAACTAACCAGGTCCCGGTTGGTTCCCCAGCCCATGTACACCTCCTCTTCCACTACTGGTAGCAACTCCACCAATGAAGACCATGCTTGATGCGGACCCAGAGAAATTTGCATTTTTCCTTAACCAGGTGTGGGCTCACTTGGACCGCTATGCTCCAGCCTACTCATCAGAGGTTATGATGGTGAATGCCATGACTGCCAACCTCGAGGGGGAAGCTACAGAGTGGGTGACAAAACTCCACAATGTAAACACACCAGAGCTAGGAAACGTCAATGTCTTCCTGCAGGAGTTGAGAACCAGATTCGACAACGAGTCCCAAGCCCTGCAAGCTGAGGCAGAGATTTGGGACCTGAGGCAGAGGGGACAACTGGTGAAAGAATATGTTTGGGAGTTCCATAGGGTCACTGGCAAGCTGAAGCCAAAGTGGCTACTGGTTTATACTTCAAGGAAGGTTTAGACCAAGAGCTGCTCCAAGTCTGCATTTATGAAGAGTACCCCAAAAAATCCATTAATGGTACTAATTGGCTATAGCACTGGACCTCAAGCTAAAACAGTGCAAGAAGCATGACATGGCTGAGCAGAAACTGAAGCAGAGTCAGGAGAAGTGCCAGTTTGGATGACGACCTGTCGCAACTCTGGCCAACACCTTCCCCGCCGCTCCAGCCAGAGGGAGATGCTTCAGGTGTGGCCAGCAGGGTCATTGAGCAGCCAAATTCCTAACACCCACTCTCCAGCCACTTGAGGAAATGTGAAACAGGTGCTATCCAAAGCCATAGAGATGCAAAAAGAACCAGCAGACAAAAGGCAATCCCTTCAGAGATCATTTCACATAAGAGAAAAAGTTTACCTTTATACCAAATACCTGAAACTGAAGTTGCCTTGCAAAAAACCTGAACCCTAAGGTTATAGGACCTTTCCAAACTGTAAGAAGCATTAGCCCAGTCACAGTAGAACTGAAACTCCCATATCTACTAGAGAAAGTGCATCCAGTCTTTCACAGCAGCTTATTGAAGCTGGTAATAAGATCAGCACTGAGGTCAGTAGCTCAGGAAGTCCTTGGTCCTATCATAGTGGAAGAGGAAACTCACTATGAAATACAAAGGATCCTACACTTGAGACTATATAAGGGAAAGCTGCACCCCGTGTCAGAAGCTACCTGGGTGAAGAGCAGGGATATTAGAGCACAGAAGTTAGTCAGGAAATTCCATGAAAAATATCCCCAGATGCTAAAGTAACCACCTGGTGGTAGGAGGGGTGTAATAGGAAATTAACCTATCTATATTTGATATTTTCCAGGAATTCCTCACTCACTAGAAGAGATTCAACTGTCAACTTCAAATCAAACCTGGCAGAAGCCATTTTTCTATTTCTCAGTTGCCACATACAGTGGGCAGATGAAATGCATTGCTAGACAAAACAAAGAACTTTCTTGTGGGGACCAATGTCATCTCTACAGGTGGTGGACAAAGATGGGGAGGAGTGCCTGGAGAGTCCGCCAATTAACCTAGTTGTCCAACGTGACTTGGGACTTTTGGAGAGGGAGTTATTTCCTAGTTTAATTATTAGAAGAACTTTATTGTCATTGTACAACTACAACAAAACTGTGGATGCACCCCAGCACCTGTTCGCAATACAATAAAACCAAAGCATTTAAAAATGAAGATAAGAAAAATAGAGTACCCACGTCTCCATTTGCAATTTGAGAATACAATATCTACGAATATACACAAAATACACATCCAACACTGACTGTAACGCTTAGCCCAGTATAATACGCAAGAGATGGATTGTACTGTAATATGTTATTATACATCTGAATGGGGTATTGAGATTTCACATCTTTTCACATCTTAATAAGGTAGTGACTTCGTGTTTATTTGCGGTTTGGATGGCCCAGGGAAAGAAACTATTTGTTAGTCTAGTGGTGTGGGATTTTATTGACCTAAAATGCCATCCAGACAGCAGCAGGGGAAAAAGATAATTGCCAGGGTATGATGGGCTTGATTCTGCTTTGGCAGCAGGACCTGGCTAAGTCTTCCAGGGAGGGCAGAGGGCACCAATGATCTTTTGAGCTGTGTTTATCACCCTCTGTACAACTGTGGAGCCTGCATACCACACACCCAAACAATATGTCAGAGTGCTCTCCACAGAGGCTTTATAGAAAGCCAGCAACAGCTTCTTATCCAGATTGTTCTTCCTGAGAACCCGCAGGAAGTGCAGCCACTGCTGAGCCTTCTTCACTATGGCCTTGGTATTAGGGGACCAGGAGATATCAGCTGAAATATGGATGCCAAGGAATCTAATCGTAGGGACACTTTCCACTTGTTCTCCGTTGATGATGAGTGGGGTGTGGTCCTGTCCGTGTTTCCATGTGGGGTGTGTTGAAGTCCATAATCAGTTCTTTGGTTTTATGGACATTCAGTGACAGATTGTTCTGTGAACACCAGAGAGACAGGTTCTGTACTTCTGCCCTATATGCCGTCTCATCCTTTCCAGAGATGAGACCAATCACGGCCGTGTCGTCTGCAAACTTTATGATGGTGTTTGTTGCGTGGCTTGGTGAGCAGTCAAAGGTGTACAAGGCATATAGCAGGGGGACTCAAGACACAACCCTGGGGGGAACCAGTACTGAGTGTAATAGTGGAAGAAAGGTGGGGGCCAAGTCTAACAGACTGTGGTCTGTTTGTCAAAAAGTTCTTAATCCAGGAGCATATGGGGGTGGGTTCAGTTCAAGTTCAGTTACTAGTATACCTGGGATGATAGTGTTAAACATAGAGCTGTAGTCCACAAAGAGCATCCTCACATAGCTCTGTTTGTTCTCCAGATGACTCAGGGCTCTATGAAGTGTGATGGCCACAGCATCCTCTGTAGATCGGTTTGCTCTATAAGCAAACTGATGTTGATCAAAGGAGGGCGGGAGGCAGTCTCTGATGTGCTATGAAACTAGTCACTCAAAAACCTTCATAATGGAGCTTGTTAACGCTATGGGCCTATAGTCATTGAGAGTGTTTATATTGGTTTTTGGGGGAATGGGGATGATGGTTGCAGTCTTCAGGCATTGTGGGATGATGGCATGTGTCAAAGATAGATTGAACAGCTCTGTAAGTATTTCTGCCAACTGGTCAGCACATACTTTAACTACTGCACCCAGAATGCCATCAGGCCCAGCAGCTTTCCTGGGATTTACGACTCTCAGTGTTTTTCTCATCTCATGCACCTGAAGAGAAAGAGGTGCAGCGTTGTGGTCCTCGTGAGGCAGTATGTCCAGGTTCTTGGTGGTCTCAAAGCATGCGAAAAAGCTGTTTAGCTCCTCTGCCAGAGTGCTCCTGCTCCTGCTGTTTGTTGGGCCCTGGCCTTTATAGTTGGTCAGGGCCTGTCTGCCATGAGTCACTGTCAGTAAAGTGGTCCTCGACCTCCCTCCTATACATCTCTACATCTCCTTAGATGTTTGATGCCCCTTCTCAGCTCAGCTCTGGCAGTGCTATACTGTGAGGTGTCACCTGCTCTGAAAGCCAGGTCACAGGCCCTGATCAGAATCTGGAGTTTGCTGGTCAGCCAGGGTTTCCTGTTTGGGAAGGTCCATATGCATTTGTCCACAGTGACATTTTCTACACAGGTCTTCATGTAGAAAAGCACAGTCTCTGTGTATAACTCGAAGTCCTGTTGTTTGAAGATGCTCCAATCTGTGCGGGCAAAACACTCCTGAAGCTGGGAGAGGGCATTTTTAGGCAAGCATCTAATAGTTTGACTGCTAGGTTTTGTTCTCTTCCTAAGGGGAGTGTAGGCTGGTAGTAAAAGCAGGGTGAGATGGTCTGATTGTTCTAAGTGGGGAAGAGGTTTTGCTCTATAAGCATGCTTAATATTTGAATACACAAGTGTGTTTTTATACTGAAACTGTGGGAAACATTTAGAGTTGGTTTTGCATTTGATTGTGCTGATACGATGTATCCAATAAAGAAATTATTTGAGGAAGATCTTAGCCTCAGAGTTCTGATTTGCTTGGGTTCATTAGTTGGAGCTTTGACACCTAAGCCATCTTCTAATAATCACCTTTTTTTGTTTCTTGGTGCCCACAAATCCTCTGCTTGATTATCTTTTCCAGGATTTTCCCAGGTATTGATGTTAAACTGATTGGGTTATAATTTCCTGGATCCATTTTTCCCTTTTTGTGGATTGGAACTACATCAGCTCTTTTCTAGTCTTCTAGTATTTCCCCAGCACTACAAGACCTTTGAAAGATTACATTCAAAATTGCATCTGTCAGCTCCTTCAAAACTCTGGGATGTAAGTCATCTGTTCCAGGTGATTTCTACTCATCCAGTGTGAATAGGTATTCTGTTATTAATTCCTTGCCTATTTTGACTTGTACACCTATTCCATCTCCCTCAGTGCTGCTTTTGATAAGTTGGGCTGTTTCTTCGTTTTGCATCCAAACAGTTGCAGTTGTGCTTTCTCCCTGCTGCCTGTCACCTTCATTCCATCTGCTCCCATTAGTGGACCTATTGCTTCCTAGATGTTCTTCTAGTTCTTTACATCTTGAATGAACTTTTTTATTATCGTTTTTTACATTGGTTGCTAATTTTAGCATTCTGGCCCTTAGCCTTCCCAGCTTCCTCCTTGAAGATTTGTTGGCATTCTGTTTTAGTTATATGTCCCTCTTTCCGTTTTTTATATTTGACATTTTTTGTCTCTCAATACGTCTGAGAACTCTTCAGGCAACCATGCTGGTCTCATCTGCTATCTTTTGTTAGGGGGTTGCTCTGTCAGGTTTTAGTGTTTTTCAGTGAAAGAGTATTGGTAATTTTTAATTTTAATTTAATTTAATTTAATAACAATACATGTAGAACTTAAGCAACAATAAACAATAAATATTATTTCTTTTCATATGACAGACTTTCCACAAATCCCTGGAAAGAAGGTCTGAACTTCTTTAGACAATTCTCATTACTTTATTTATTCTCTCTCCTTTCCAAATTATAAATTTATATTTATTCAGATTCAACCTTGTGGCTTGAAGCTCTCATGGACATTTTATTCAAATACACAGTGATATCCCAGCTATCTATCAACCATTGATAGCTATCAAGCAATCATTGTTCCACTAACTTTTGGTGACCCCTAGGTTATTCAACTATAGTTATGCTGCTATGACCTCCATGATATGTCAGAAGCTATCAGTGTCCATGTCTATGTCAAAAGATGAAATGGTTGATGTAGCATTGCTGTGTAACTCTTGCCCCCTTTGTACTTGTGTTGATATTCCATTTTAATGTCGTTCAAATAAAATATAGATAGGACAAATATAGATAGGATTAAGAAAATCCCAAATAAATAGTACAGTAAAATAACTAGAAAACTGACTTAAGACCAACTAAAATAGAAAATATAACCCCAAAACAATATCCATAAATATATTTGTTCATGATCAAACAACGAACAAATAATAAAGTCGTAGCTGCTTTGGATGGCTATTTCCAATCTTGCATACCACCCTTTCTAAAAAAACTTGCCATGGTACACATTTCACGGCAGAGGGCTTGAAGAAAATGTTCTGTAGTGATTGGCAAGTTCATAACAAGGGATCACTCTTTGTGTATTGGTAGGGGGAAGAGATAGAGTTGAGATATTTCAGATTCAGTGAATTTAGGATTTCAGTTATTTAAACCGGGTGGTTTATATACCCCATCTCCATTATCCGTGCTACTCTTATACATCATACCAATTTCCACTGGAATCTTTAATTATCACATCCAGTGGGATGGTGTTAAAATATTGGAAATAAAAGTCCTTACAACATACTCTATATTAAAGAATGAAGGTAGTATGCTACTCCTTATTCTATCTTTGCCAAATATCATGTAGAGATGGTCCATGGTATTGAAAACAACGAATGGTGGATCCATCAGAAAGAAGGAATGTTGTAACTTAGCCATCCACTCAGCAGCTTTTTTAGAAAGGGGTATAAATGCACGTCGGTAGCAAAATGACTCTTCCCACGCAACATTCCATGCTACTGTTATTGGAGATAAATGAACATGAGAGTCAGGTATAGTGGTTAAGGCACCAGGCCAGAATGCAGGAGACCACGGTTTCTAGTTCTGCCCTACCCATGAAATCTGGCTGAGTGGAACCACTCTCTTTCAGCCCAACCCATCTCACCCTATCGTTGTGATGAAAATAGGAGGGTGTGTTGGATATGTTCACCACCTTGAGTTATTTGTAAAAATAATAAAGGCAGGATACAAATAAATAAAACATCTAGTCCCAATTTTTCTTGCTTCAGGCTGAGATATGTAATTGCATGTGATTAATGTTGTGGTAGGAGAACAAGGCAGTCCTGGGAGGTCATCTCACTCTATTGATATACTTCCATATATTGCTTGGCTGTAAACAAAATTGATTTCCTTAATACAGTGGAAATCAGAACTGAAAATAAATAGCATTAGGCAAAATAAACAACAACAACAACACCCAACCCTCTAGAATTGGAGTTGGTCAAATTTACTGAAATGCCCTTCCAAGCAAGGCATTTAAAACAACAACAATATTCAATTATCTGAATATGGGAAGCAAGGAACCTTACCAGGCACCATTCCTGCAAGAGTTGAGGTTGGGTAACTGCCTTGTCCAGTTGGTGGAACATGTGGTGGGTAGCCAGGCAAGGTTGTGCTGGCCATGTCACGACCTAAGAAGAAAAAAGGAGGGAGAACTGATTTCAGTGTGGTAGCTGGAGAGGACGAGCGTGGAGCAGGGAAAGCCTACTTTGTTGCCTCTATCCCAAAACTGGCAATTCTCATCCTTAGTTCTCAATCTATGACATATTTTTGGTTCCTCCAGATACTAAAAGGATACTTTTACTTTTGTCCATTTTTGCAAATTTAATAAAAGGTGATAAATTTTAAAATATTTGGAGCATCAAAAGTTCAATAGACTACAAATGGAAATATATGGAAATGTAATTTGGTACATAATATCTTATTTGGTGACAATTCCTAATTATTCAGTGTTTTGGGCAAAGCTTTTTTAAAAAAAGTCTTGACACCCTTTTATAATGAATTGTAAACTTTGTTTACTATCTACTTTTTTCTTATACTACCTGTACTACCTTATTCAGCATAAGAAATTGTTTATTTTATTGATAATGTGTAGATTACTCCAAAGCATTTGAAACAAAATATAGATTTTGTTAGTACTTAAAGAGACACATTTTATTTGCCTTTAATTGCCTTTAGTCAATCATTTGTCTAAAAATGAGACTGTGAGCTCATCTCAAAAGAGTACATGGCCGGAGAAGCACCCTCCTAATTCAGTGAAACCCATGGAAGGTCTCCCCTATTCCCACAGCGTCCTCAGCCCATGAGTTTGGGTGTTTTCCATGCAAATTGATTCTGTGAAAGATCCACTCCCTCTCAGAAGACCGTTGTTCATACACAACCATCAATAACCAGTGGTTTTGGTTTGTAGGGTAAACTTAATTCACTGGACCTTGGTCATTTTCAGAAGTTCATAGCTGGAGCTTCAAGAAATGGCAACACCCCTGAAGATTCTTCTTAAGTTTTTCAATATGATGAATTGTTGTGGTTAGCTGGCAGCAGGTGCAGACGGTGGAGGAGAGCAAGGACTCGGAGGAGGGGCCAGGACCATCAGGGAGTAGACTGCTGCCTTCAGAGATGGTGAGGGGCTGGCAGCAGTGACAAGAAGGTTTCAGAAGAATCTGTGCTCAGTGCACGTGAGCGCAGGATGTTTCGTAGGAGGGAACAGCTGAAGCTGCATAGATGACTCGGGAATAAGGAGGCAATATAATGGCCCCTCCCTCTAGGGAATATAAGCCTGGTTGCAAATGGTTTTTGCCTTTGCAGAAGGCCAAAAGCTTTCGAAGGGTTAAGTGTGATCATAACAGACTTTGATTATTCGAAGGTTTTTCTAATTGGATTACTTGGCTGCAAGCCATCTGGTAACTACAAAGATGTATTTGTAGAATAAAGCCGTGAACATTTCAGTTTTTGAGTTTATCTTTGTTTTTGTTCTCCACGAATTCAGCTGGGTCAGAACATGAATTATCTAAATCTGTAGAAATCTTTAATGCAATAAATTAGTTTATTTTAATGTGGAGCAAAGGCCTTCTGAAGATGAGAGGCTTTTCCATGCCTGCTTTGCACTTTTTCATGTGCAAAGCCATTGAAAAATGGGAAATGGTGAGTTCTTTACAATAGCAAGTAGGAAGCTTGATCGAACTGAGTCTTGCAGTTCCAACCCACCTCTTTTTGAGAACCAAATGATGAGCCAAACTCTGTATATGATGGGGATTAAATAATATTCAGGTATAACTAATCATATTAAGAGTATCACAGAATTCTCTTGCTTTGACTTCTGGTTGATGTTGCGGTGTGAATGGCTGGAAAATAGCAGGCCTTTCGAGCCTTGCCAAATCCAGCCAGTAACCACAGTTGGGAGACCCTTCGTGGTCATAGTTGCCTCGGAGGGAGTGAAAGAAGGAGAGAGATGCTTCATTAACCATGAGGAAAACCACAATTTCCTTGTTAGGTCCGAAGCAAGCTCTCCCTGAACGACAGCCGGAATGACGGCCATTTTCTGGCTGTCACGAAGCTGGGACAACTAGGACCACAAGAATTGTTCTGGAGTGGTATAGGGACAGAGCATTCAAACTGGATGAGTTAATTACCAACTTTTACCCTAAGGATTGGAAGTAACAACAGGAATATTAAAAGATAACTCCTAAGCTTAAAATAGTGGTGGATTGACACACAGAGAAAAAGAAAACTGAGAACAAAGAGGTGAAAGAAGCCCAAGTCAAGCTAATAAAATATAGAAAGCTTGGAAAAAGCCCAAATAATTTGAAATATGATTTTTGGGAGAATTTATTTGGTTTATCTGTATTTTTACACCCCCTGGATTTAATTGGAAACTCAGCTGTTTTTGACAGACTATTTAATATTGGATTTGGGTTAAGAGAGCCATCTACTGGAGGAAGAGAAGTACTACAGCACAATAGCTGCAGCATTTTAGAGAAAGTTACTTCAACACACACAAAGCCTAATACAGAAAATAGAAGCAACAACATCTGGAGGACGGCTTGACCTTGACTCTACTGTTGACATCTGGGATATTAGTTCAAATAACCAAAGTTAACTAAATTTGGCTATTGGATTATGGATTTGGAAGATGGGAGGAATCTAATGGTTTAATTTGGACTTGGACTATTGGATTTAATTTGGACTTGGGTTTTTAATGCTATTCAACAGAACACCGTACAAGACAAAAGAAGAAAAGTATTAGAAGTAAAGTGAAAAGAAGGACAGATTAAATAAGACTTTAAAATTTGGACAATTGGGAGATATAAAATTGGGAAATATAAATTGTAAAATGTAAAATAAGGGTTTTTACAAAATGGACTTCCAAGAGACAACAGTGTTATATGGAGAAATATTGATTATGTTAAAAGATATGTGGAATTTTGGAAAGGCAATAAGGAAACAAGGGGATTATTTAAAGATATAGAAATGAATGTAGATGTCAACTCATAAAACATTTCTATTCCTGTTTATAGTTGCCAACAGAAAAGGGGAGGAAGGAGTTTGAAAGAGCAGTGCATTCCAATAATATTTTTCAGAGATTGTAACTAGGCGACTGAAGTTTCTGCCACACAAATCTCTAATTGGAGAACATGATTGATGACTCTTGTCTATGGACATGTTTTGTTGGAGAATATGAATTATGATACACCCAGAGGGGTGGGGGAAAACCAGGGTGATAGTGAATTATGTATCTCAGAGTCGGCTACATCCAGGTCATGCCGACATGTTAACTCCCAATAAATCCTCTGAAGTTTTGGAAGTTTGGCTTGAAACTCATGAATTAATTGGCGTAAGTGCCGAAATCCTAACAGTAGAAGCTACCCAACAACTGTGGGGAAAGAAGAACATGATACTCAATAAATAGGTGAGAAATTAGAAAAGGCAGTGGAAAGGAAAAGCAAAAAGAGACGCAAGAAGTTAAAAATAAAGAGAAAGGATTAATAAGTAGAAGACATAACCCCATAAAAGTTTGTAACATAATAGAGAGAAAAGGAAAAAATCTCAAGAAAATCAAAATGTTTGTTGATGGGAGTTCAAATACAACAGAAGAAAGAGGTAAAAGGTACTCAGAAGGTGAAGACTGGTCGGTACAAAAAAACCCAACAACAACAACACAAGAAATATAAGATTCCAAGAGAGAGAGAGATAAAAGGTTGATTTAAAAATCAATAAACAATGGAATTTCAAAAAGATCAAGAGATGATGGATAATGAGAAAACATTTCAATAAAATGGGAAAATATATACAGGGAAAATAGTAGTATGTATACTAATAGAAAATATATTTTAATAATATAATCCCAATAAGTCAAGACAATAGATGGGAATTTAGGATTAGGTAATTAAACTGTATTATTAGTATTAATAGTGTGTTAAAGTATATTATGAAATTTAAAATAATGAAGAACTAGGAACTGTGTGGGTTTTTGAGATACACTGTCGAGATTGATTAAATATTGTCAATATTTAGCATTATTATTAACCCTACACATTTGGAATATTGAAGTTATGGTGGAACTATAAATAATTCTTAGAAAATATTAAATAATAGTATTTAGGGACTATAAATGCAAGGCACAAAGAAATATTATTTATGTTTAAATGAATTAACGGGAAAATGAGAAATGGATTATGAAAAGAGATTAGCCTTGTTGAAGTTGTGGAAGTTGGAAGATTAGAACTACATATACCTATTTGTATTATCATTGTTATTGTTGCTTAAAAAGACTTGACCCAGTTAATGCAATGTTCATAAAATATGTGTCAGGATTCCAGCAGTTATTCCAATTAAATCATGAGCCTTGATGAGCCACACTCCCAAAACTAAAAAAGATTTATTTGAAGTTAACATTCTATGTCTGGCATTTACCTGGGTGTAGTCAACTCTGAGATACTTAATTCACTGTCACCCTTGATCCTGCTTCCCCCTCCCCCCCGGGTGTATCATCCAACGAAAAACATCCATAGCCAAGAGTCATCACTCATGCTCTCCAATTAGATTTTTTCGCGTGAGAAGCTTCAGTCATCTAATCGGTCTTTGAAGAAAATATGAATGGAATGTACTTTCGATTCCACACTGCTGTCTGCTCTTTAAAACTCTCCCCCTTCTTTCTGTTGTCAACTCTAAAATGTGTATACAAAATGTTTTATGAGTTGACAATATATATGTTTATATTGAAAATAAAAAACTTATTTGGAAAAAAAAGAATTATCTTGCTTTTAATACATAACATGATTTTCACTATTCTCCAAACAAATTTAAACCTCAGCCAAGAAAAGTGATTTCAGCGATATTCCCACTTTATAGGTTAAGCCAAAGGAATAAATCATTTAAAATCCATAAAAATTCCACCGCTAAAATCCTAGAGTTAGAAAGGGTAACTGAGGCCATGAATCCCAACTTCCTGTTCAATGCAGAAATCCAGATTAGAGCTTCCCCATTCAACCTCTGCTTGAATCTATCCAACACAGAGGTAATTGGCTCAACTGTCAAACTGCCCAACTTTTAAGTTAGCTATATTTTATGTGGTTGGCACGAGGTTATTTCTTGTAATACGTAAACTGTGATTATATGATTACAATCAAACAAACAAGTTAAACTGTATGCAGGTAGTCCTTGACGTATGACCACAATTGAGCCCAATATTTCTGTTGCTAAGAGTTAAGTGCTGTTGCTATTTGTTAAGTGAATTTTGCTCCATTTTATGACCTTCCTTGCCACAGTTGTTACGTGAATCACAACAAAGAATATTCTTCCTGCATCAACTCAGAAAGATCAGACTGCCCCAGGAGCTGTTGATACAGTTCTACAGAGAAATTATTAAGTCATTTGTTTTTCTATGACTGGTATGGTAATCAAACAGGACAGTTATACAATACAGACTTCAACGGATAATTCGGACTGCAGAAAAAACAACTGTACAGCCTACCTTCCACTGCACAGATCAGAAGGACAGCTAAGAAAATATCTACAGACCACCCCTGATCCTGGATATAAACTGTTTCAACTCCTCCCCTTAAGACACTGTTACACTGCATGCCAAAACAACAGAGACATGTTTTTTCCTCATGCCATCACTCTGCTAAACACCCAATTCCCACAGTACTGTCTTATGACTAAGCATATTTACCCATGAGGTATGGCTGCATTACTATTATCCTTCTCATCGTTTCTACTTCCTTCTCTTATTGGTATTATTATTATTACTCTTTTGTTTTACGTGTACGCTGAGCAGATATGCATTCGAGACAAATTTCTTGTCTGTCTAATCACACTTGTCCAAATAAAGTATTCTATTCTATTCTATTCTATTCTATTCTATTCTATTCTATTCTATTCTGTTCTATTCTATTCTACACTTTTTCTTATACAATAAAGTGTAATGATTTTTGAGTTTGGGGAAAATTGTTTCCACACAATGTTATTAACATTACATGGTAGTTACAGTATCTCTCTTTAAAACCAATCAAACTATTGGGGGATATATGACGGATATATGAAATAAACATGTCCAAGTTAATATTCATCCAAAAAACTTCTCAGAAAACATGCCCAGAATTTCAGATGCACCTGGGGAAGTGATGTTGGCTGGGGGGGTGAGGCAGTTTGGAAAATAAGGACACAATGGCAGAAACATGAAAAGGAGGTTAACCCAGCCCACTCCCCCCTTATCTCTCCAGATCCTTTTTTTTGCACTATTTCTTTTTTGAAGCAATGTTTCTTCAACTCTACCTTCTAAAGCATAATATTTCTCAGGTGCCCTGTGTAAATGCAACAATAATCTTTGATAAAACTGATTTCTTAAAGGACTGTAGCTGAGCTACATTAGATCAGTACAATTTGGTTACCGGATCTTATTTATTTTAATTATTTATTTGTTTGTCAAACATGTACAAGATAACAAATATAGGTATGAACATAAACATGAACAAAGTAAGTAAATACAGATAATATGGGGACAGTAAGTATGCTGATGCACTTATGCACGCCCCCTTTAAGGACCTCTTAAGAATGGGGTGAGGTCCACAGTAAACAGTTTGAGGTTGAAGCTGTGAGGGGTTGAGGCTGTAACAACGGAGTCGGGTGGGGCGTTCCAGACATTGGCCACTCTGTTGCTGAAGTCCTATTTTCTGCAACCAAGTTTGGAGCGGTTTACCTTGAGTTTATATCGGTTGTTTGCCCATGTATTATTGTGATTGAAACTGAAGAAGTCATTCATGGGCATGATGTTATAGCAGACAATTTTGTGAATTATGCTTAGATGCCCAAGGTGGCACAGTTCCAGATTGCCCAAGCCCAAAATTTCAAGCCTTGCTGTCTAGACATCAGTGACAGGATTTCAGTCTGAATAGGGATTAAAGCCCCATGCATAGGAGCTCAAGGGCAGGCCTTCCTTTCCATGTTAGGTGGTGGTTGGGGTTGTTTAAAAGACCCCAAATCATTTGTTCCAGCAAGACTGATCTTCCTTGTCAGGTTTCAGGAAAGATCAACCTGTGCCGTCTGTTTTCTTCTAGCATTCATCATATTTCACTTCCCTCAAAGACGTAAAATGGGAATGGAGTAAGGAACAGAAATAAAAACGAATAATAAAGCAGGGGAAAGGAATATCACAAAATGTCACAAACAAGTGTCATGATACATGCCTGTTTTGGTCAGGCAAATACTGGGCGGGGGGGAATCTATTTGCAATCTTTTGTTAGAAATGTTAATTAGTTGATCCAAATATTTCATAAATCGTTGCTTTTTATAACTTCTCTAGAGATATTTTTACCTTTACTGTATAAATTGAAGGGGAAAGGGAATGAAAAATCAGAAAGCCCCAGAAGCTCATATTCTAGTATAGTATCCTAACTAAGAAATTGTAGGAAGCCCCCGCTCCCCAGATAAAAATATTCTTTATTCTTAATATTAAAAGAGGCAGGATAGAATATATAGAAAATGCTCTTAAAGACAGGAAGCAGCCCCAGTCTTCCTTCTATAGGAAACAGCCTCCAGCAGATGCCTGAAGTTTTTAGAGATAGATATTTTATGCCCATTAAGAAATCCAGGCCAGCCTTGTTGTTGTTAGTTGTAAAGTCATGTCTGACCCATTGCAATTTCATGGACAACATTCCTCCAGGCCTTCCTGTCTTCTACCATCTTCTGGAGCTCATGCCTACTCCTTCAGTGACTATCCAGCCACCTCATTCTCTGTCGTCCCCTTCTTCTTCTATTGCCCTCAATCGTTCCCAGCATTAGGCTCTTCTCCAGTGAGTCCTTCCTTCTCATTAGGTGACCAAAGTATTTGAGTTTCATCTTCAGGATCTGGCCTTCTGAAGAGCAGTCAGGGTTGATCTCCTCTAGGACAGACTGGTTTGATCACCTTGCAGTCCAAGGGATTTGCAGTAGTCTTCTCCAGCACCAGAGTTCAAAGGCCTCAATTCTTTGGTGCTCAGCCTTTCTTATGGTCCAATTTTCACAGCCATACATTGCAACTGGGAAAACCATAGCCATGACTATACACACTTTTGTTGGCAGGGTGATGTCTCTGCTTTTTAGTATGCTGTCTAGATTTGCCATAGCTTTCCTGCCTAGGAGCAAGCTTCTTTCAATTTCTTGGCTGCAGTCCCCATCTGCGGTGATCTTGGAGCCCAGGAAAATATAATCTGTCACTACCTCCATTTCTTCCCATCTATTTGCCAGGAATTGAGAGGGCCAGAGGCCATGATCTTAGTTTTCTTAATGTTGAGTTTTAAGCCAACTTTTACACTCTCCTTCTTCACCTGCATTAAGAGGTTCTTTAGTTCCTCTTCACTTTCTGACATTAGAGTGGTATCATCTGCATATTTGAGGTTGTTGATATTTCTCCCGGCAATCTTAATTCCAATTTTTGAGTCATCTAGCCCTGCCTTTCTCATGATGTGCTCTGCATATAAGTTAAATAGGCAGGGCAACAGTATACAGTCTTGCTGGACTCCTTTCCCAATTTTGATCCAATTAGTGGTTCCGTGTCCAGTTCTCACTGTTGCTTCTTGAACCGCATATAGGTTTCTCAAGAGACAAATAAGATGGTCTGGTACTCCCATCTCTTTGAAAGCTTGCCACAATTTGTTGTGATCCACACAAAGGCTTTAGCATAGTCAATGAAGCAGAAGCAGATGTTTTTCTGGAACTCCCTAGCTTTCTCCATGACCCAGCATATAGAATAGAATAGAATAGAATAGAATAGAATAGAATAGAATAGAATAGAATAGAATAGAATAGAATAGAATAGAATTCTTTATTGGCCAAGTGTGATTGGACACACAAAGAATTTGTCTTGTTGCAAATGCTGTCAGTGTACATAAAACAAAAGATACATTCATCAAGAATTATAAGGTGCAACACTTCATAATAGTCATAGGGTACAATAAACAATCAAATCATACTAGGAAACAGTCAATATAAATCATAAGGATACAAGCAACAAAGTTATAGTTGTATAGTCAGAAGTGGGAAGGGATGCGTGATAAGGAGTGATGAGAAGATTAATAGTAATAGTAGTGCAGACTGTTCAGAGTTTTGCAGTGTAAATTCAGTGTCAGAAAAATAAACAAAGATGGCTGATTAACATCTTTATAAACATATTAAGTAAATTTTACAATACCAGTTGTAGATTTCTCCAACATGGAGCAAACTCAAACAGAAGCAGACATATTACAGGTTCAGAGCAGAGCTCCAGTCTTCAGCAAATCTTGGAAGCTGGTTAGTTTCTCTTTAGTTCAGCAGGCAAGGAAGGCACAGAGCAGAGAGACGCAGTTTCATTTTCAATAGACAGACTCAGAGCTTAATATAGCAGCAGAGTTGCAGAGCTTAATATAGAGCCACACCTAAGTTACTTCTAGTTTCACTTTCCAAAACAGTCCTCATTGGCTGACTTAGTTGCTATGCCTATTCATTGGCTGACCTTATTACCATACTCTATTCCAGTTCATGAATATACTTTGACACTCTGATACCCTTCATAACTGGAATAGACATAAATTCAATTACCTTTAATATTCTTCAGATACTTGTATTTGAAGACCCACATTCACAGTTCTTTCAAATACCTCAGGATTCCTTTTTTATATTGTACCTCATTATTGGGCAGTAGCTTTTTCTTGTATACCCACTTGCATCCTACAGCTTTGCTATCCTGTGGCAAAGTCATAGATGTAAACACTTCATGTTCTCCCATAGATTTTATTTCCTTGTCCATGGCTTTTTTCCACTTTACTTGTTCAATTTTAGGTAATGCCAATACTTCTTTGTCGTTCCTTGGCTCATACCATACATTATACACTTTAACTTCACTAGCAGAATACCTGTCAGGTGGAATCCCCTTGTTCCATCACTTTGACCTGCGTGGCACTGATTGCTCCTGTGTGTCAGTCTTCAAGATTTTCTTCCTTTGCTTTGCATCTTTTGGCTGTCATAAGTAATGGGGGGAGGAGCGGGGACATGGTTATGGGAAGTGAGCTGGAGGTGTTACAAAACAGAACTGTATAAGTTGGGGGGGAAGGTTCTTGCTTAGGCTTCTATCCTATGCTATGCGCAGCCACAACTCTTGGGTTAAATGTCATATGTCAAATATGTCAAGGTCAATGGACAGAGGCCTCATCACCACCTGGAGATGCCCACATGATGCTATACATAACTTCTTTTCTCTAATTAATGGAACCTAAGTATTTCTTTCTTGGATTTTGAATGGAGCACCATCTGACATTGTGTATCAATCCTCTCTTGCTTCATATCTTGTTCAGCTTTTCCTCCCTGAATGCTGACACCATCACTAAGTGAGTTACCATCACTAAGTGAGTTACCATCACTAAGTGGATTATTTAAAGTAGGGGACAAAGTTTTTTTTTAATCTCAAGTTGAAATTTCCCAGTAGAAAATTGCTCCCTAAATTCTTGGGTCCATTACCTATATCTTATATAATCAATCCAGTGACAGTCCAATTAGGTCTCCCTTGGCTGTTGAGGAAAATACACCCAGTGTTCACAGTAGTTTGCTGAAGCCTGATGTAGGGTCAAATCAAGGCTTATGCCAACAGCTCCCCCCGAAACCTGATTGTACAGGGTGAGACACATTATGAAATAAAGAAGATCCTCGATTCCAGATTACACCAAGGACAATTACAATATTTGGTGTTATGGAAAGGCTACCCTTTGTCAGAAGCTACTTGGGTGAAAAGTTGGGAAATACATGCAGATAGATTGGCTAATCAATTCCATGAAAAATTCTCTGATAAGCCAAAGGGTCCCCTTGGAGCGGGGAGAGGGGGTTAAGGGCATTGCATTAACCCCTGGTTGTGTTTTGTTTATTATCTCTTCCAGGATGTGATTTTTTTAAGGGGGATGCCTATCAGCTTTGGAAGCCATATAGAGATTCAGTGCTCCCACACTGCCACAATTGAGCCTGAGAAAGTGGGAGGGAGGAATTCACTTGAGTATATCTAATTAGACAAAATAAAATTCTTTTGTTTGGTTCAAGGTCACTGAGCGTGGCGCATAATGAATCGAGGATCTTACTTTAGGATGGATGGTGATTGGACCATGTGATGTGATGGCTAAGGGGGAGATGGATTTGTAGTTTTGACTTTTGCAAGGAAGCCTGGAACTTTCAGTTTCGGGATTCCACAGGTGTACCAGTTACTATCCAAATAAAGGTACCTTTGAGATATGTCTGTCTTGGAGTTATTAATTGGAATGGAGGGTTGCTGGAATGCTGACAGTAGGGCTTCACAGAACCAATCAATTTCATCCTCTTCAGCACCAGTGGTTGGGGCATAGACTTGGACTACTGTGATATTGAATGGTTTGCCTTGGATTTGAACTGAGATCATTTTGTCATTTGGGGGATTGTATCCCAGCATTGCTTTTCCTACTCTTTTATAGACTATGAAGGCTACTCCATTTCTTCTGAGGGATTTTTGCCCACAGTAGTATACCTGATGGTCATCTGAATTAAATTCACCCATTCCTGTCCATTTTAGTTTGCTGATTCCTAAGATGTCGATGTTCAGTCTTTTTCATCTCTTATTTGACCATTCATGGATCTTACATTCCAGGTTCCTATGGAAAACAGATCTTTACAGCGTCAGACTTTCCTTTCACCACCAGATGCATCCACAGCTGAATGTCCTTTCGGCTTTGGCACAGTTGCTTCATTCTTTCTGGCACTACTAGTACTAGCCCTCTACTCTTCCCCAGTAGCATATTCCTAAACAAAACACCCTCAGCTCAGCTCCCCCAGAACAGGAGCCATGTGGCTGAGGAGCAAAGAGCAGTAGCGGTACAACAGAAAGGAGAGCCAGCATCAAGAAGCAGCACAACGAACCAGAACTTGAGAGCAACGCAGAGAGCCCTGTGAAAAGTGACAGTAGAGAAACAATGGAACCGGAGGCTATCAGTGTTGGTGAAGCATTGCAGCACAGCAGATTAGGGAACTGTGACTGTGAACAGCAACAGAACAGTGTGGCAGACCAACAGACGGTAGGCAGAGGGGACGCCATGAACTGGGAAAAGCAGGGAGAGCTGAATACCCATTAATGGCAGGAGAAAGGCAAGTAGGAAGAGAGGATAAAAAGACAACAGAGGACACAAGGCAAACAAAAACCAAAGGTCAGTAGGCAATAGCAAGAATGGAACATATAAAGACAGAGAAGAAAGAGACAAATAAAGCCCATAAGAAGGCAGGGAGGGAAGGGATAATTATAGAACATTCCATTACAGGCTAAGAACAAACCTTGCACAAGCCCACTCGACACTGAAAATTTAAAAACTAGGCAATTTAAATGATCTGCTAGAACCTTAAATTTTAAACTAGACTATTTTGAACAGTAGAACTTTAAATCCTTAAGCTAGACATTTTTTAACTGCTAGAACTTTAAATATTTAGCTACATTTTCCCCCTTAAATTTTAAATGATCTATTAGAATATCAAAATTCTAAATTGGACATTTTTTCTTCTAAAAATCTGTGGTAAGATCTTCTATACGTTCATTTTCAACTTTTTAAAACCCTCTCATGGAAAAAGAAACTGATACTATTGTGATCTGCAAAACATATGCCATGTATACACTTATGCCCATAGAAGAGCAAGCTATATATGTACCAAATGCAAACTAATCGAGTTACTAGAAAAAAAAGTAAAGGTTCTAAAGGAAATTCTAACCACTTTGAAACTCAACCTACAAAATGAGAAACCCCAAACCTTGCAAGAAGAAAATGCCCAAATTCAACATAATAATGATCAAACAACTTCTAAAAGAATTGACCCTTTAGAGAAGAAGACAGATGGAAACACGTCACTGATAGAGCAAAACAAAACCTAGTACAAAACTCCTGTCCAGCCCACTCTGACGCAGCCCCACTGATGCTAAGCAATTGATTTCATGGACTCTCCCAGGAAGAAAACATGCAGACACCAGGGGTGAGCTTCAACTTTTTTAGCAAGGGGCTCTCTGCCCTAATGACTGGCTGGGTGGGCGTGGCTGGGTGGTCATGTGGCTGGGTGAGCATGGCTAGGTGGTCATGTGACTGGGTGGGTGTGGCCAACTCGATGTTGCTTCTTTGCCCTAATTACTTAAAAAAAGATAATATACCAAAAAGTTATTTATTATTTCGTGCATTTAATTTAATACTTAAATAAAAGACTGGGTGAAACCAGGCTTAATAGCAGCCACTGTGAGAGGGATCTTGGAGTCTTAGTAGAGTTTCTGGTGAGTTACATGATTCTAATTATTTGGGAATTAATCCCCTCGGAGGCTAGTTGGCTATGTTATCTGATATTCTCAATGGCATTCCCTCCACAAGTGCTTTATCTAACTTGATACTTTTGCGAGGTGTGAAATGCTCTTGACTGAACACCCAGAAAGGAAAAAAGCCTTTAAAAGGTGTTGGTTTATTATTCTAGACTTTCTGAGGTTATTGGGGGCTCTCCAAGCCCCGCAGAGTCTTACCTAAGGGCTATCCTGAGCAGGGGTGGGATTCAAATTTTTTAACAACTGGTTCTGTGGGCGTGGCTTAGGTGGTGGACGTGGCTTGATGGTCATGTTATTGGCTGGGTGTGGCCAACTCAATATCACTCACATCGAGGCACGCATCTCCTCGCCTGGCCTCTCATGACTGTGGGGAATGCTGCAACAGTCGAAAGTGTGAAAAATAGTCATAAGTCACTTTTTTCAGTGCCATTGTAACTGAATGGTCACTAAATGAACTGTTGTAAGTCAAGCATTACCTGTAGAAAAATACAAAAAGCCAACTCAATATCACTCACATCAAGCATCTTCTTGCCTGGCCTCTCGTGACTATGGGGATGCTGCAATAGTCATAAGTGTGAAAAATGGTCATAAGTCACTTTTTTCAGTGCCATTGTAACTTTGAATGGCCACTCCACACAAGCAAAGTACCAGCAAAGGAGGGGGGAAAAAATTCCAGAGAAGTTCCTGAGATAGGAAGTCCAGTCCTGCCAAGAATGTAATAAGGGTGAACGGAGAGGCAGTTTCTGTAAGGAACACCAGAATGTTTCCTTCCTGCCTTCCTTACAGGATTAGGCCAATAGTTTCTTGTAACATCCAGTTCTCCGAACTGCTTAGAATATTAACAACCCATTCTAGAGAATAGGTGCAAACTGGTAGAATCCCACCCCGATCCTGAGCCCCTGTGAAGCCCCAGCAGCCCACCCCTGGCAGACACATAGAAAAGAAGTGTAATCAAAAGCACCATCAAATGCTTCAGTGATAGATAGAAAAATACCTCAAACCTCCCTAGGAAAAGAAAAATGAGAGTTGGTGAAAGGAGATTCAATTCTCAAGGGAACAGAACCAGCAGTCTGTAGAGCAGACAGTCAATCCAGAGAGGTATGTTGTCTCCCTGGAGCAAAAATCAAAAATGTGACTGAGATCCTAATCAAAATAATAAAACCTACAGAATACTGCCCTTTTCTACTACTACATGTAATATTATTGAGTGATTACGAGCAGTTGGCAAGAAAGTTAAGGAGTTAAATGCACAAGTAGAGCCTTGGTGGCAAAGTGGTTAGAGTGCAGTACTCCTAGCTACTTCTGTGACAGTTCAAATCCCACCAGACTCAAGGTTGACCCAGCCTTCCATGGTGGGTAAAATGAGGACCTAGACTGTTGGGAGCAAATGCTGACTCTGTAAAACCACTTAGAGGGGGCTGTAAAGCGGTATATAAGTCTAAGTGTTATTGCTATTGCTATTTCATCTGTAATGCCAATGAAAGGTTTACATCTGGTAAGAGAACAAAGAATTATAGAAGTCAACCACTGGCTAAAGGGTTGGTGTCACCAAAAAAACCTTTGGATTCCTGGACCATGGTCTGCACTACCTCTACTATTGGCTTTTGGCAAGGAATGGGCTGCACCTCACAAAGCACAAAGAGTAGGAAGAATGTTTTCAGAAAATGACTGGCTCAACTTACCAGGGGGGCTTCAAAATAAAATGGAGGTGGAGGGTGACCAATCTTTAGGATCTCCAGGACCTAATTCCAAGCAAAAATCCCAAGAAAACAAGTCTAATAATGAGGTAAGAAGGGATGGAAAGGAAAACAAACTCAACACCAAATAAGAGACATAGGAAACATACCCAGAGTCAGAGTCATAAAGATCCCAAGTGCCTTTATACAAATCCATAATGTCTGGGGGGAAAAACAGGGTGAACTTGAACTATTAATATATGAAGGTAGATATGATATAGTTGGAATAACCGAAACTTCGTGGGATGAAACTCATGACTGGAACATGCTGATAGAAGGATACAAACTCTTCAAAAAAACAAAAAAAACAACAACCCCAGACCCCATAAAAGAGGAGTTGGAGTTACACTGTATGTAAAGGAGTACTATATTGCTACAAATGCACGAAACCAAAGATGAAAACCTCCTACAATGCATATGAGTCAATATAAAAGAAAAAAAAAGAATGACATGGGCCATAGGTATATACTACAGGCCACCAAACTAAACAGAAAAAATGTGTGACTTTTTTTTTACTAACTAATTAACAAATATATGTAGGAAACACAGTAAAATAGTAATGGGGGACTTCAATTACCCTGACATCAACTGAAAGACTAATTCCACACCAAGTGAGAAATCAGCCATACTGGACTTAAATCAGACTTAATTCTTACAAACAGAGAAGAAGTGATAGAGGGAGTTGAAACTGCAGGAACCTTGGGTGAGAGTGACCATGTCATGGTAGAATTCAACATAACGCAAACACAAGCAACAGAATATAATGATACCAGAGTCTTAGATTTTAAAAGAGCTGATTTTAATAAACTCAGAAGGAGCTTGGGAAAGATTCCTTGGATGAGAATCCTAAAAGGGAAAACAGCTCAAGAATCCTCCAGCATAGCTTGCCATGATCCTATAGTGGTTAGTACTCTGTGTTGTGGCCGCAGCAACCTTGGTTCGAATCTGAGTCATGGCAGATGAGGAAGAGCAAGTTTTTAATCCTAAACCCTCCCTTATCTTGTTGATGCTCCAAGATGGCAATCGAGGCGAATGCCTAACCACATCACTGGAGACAGGGAGTGGGGTGTGGGGCCAACAGAGCCGCAATCTACCTCAACCGGGATTGTTGGATGGTTTCAGAAAGTTCTGAGAACTTGCCGGTAATCCCAAGAGAGAGTATAGAGAGAGAGTGGAGAGGCCAGGACACCATCTCAAGCAAAGAGTCCAAGACTCCATTCCGTAGGACACCATTCTGAACGGATGAGACTTGTAAAGAACCAGGATTGGCGGATAGCGAATAGTGCAATTCCATGCAGAGAGCAGAGAGTGGAGAGCGGATAGTGCTAAGACCCAGGACGAACTGGGATTAGATGAGAGTGTGATTCTGACACTTACAGAGAGAGTTATTCTGAGAGTGAGCCATTTTGAGCAGCATGGAATGAGCAGCATGGGATGAGTAGCATGGAATGAGCTGTGACTGTGAGTCTGAACTGCAGTGAAAGAGACGGAAACTGACAGAGAGGGTGATCTTAAGCATCCGAAAAAGAGCCGGGACTGGAGGAGAGCAGGAGAGTGTGATTCTGAATGGCCAAGAATTGCGAAGCACTGAGGAGACTCGTGGAGAATCGATAGACCCTACCTGAGAGGAATAATCTCCTACAAAGTCTCCATTTAAATCACCCAGTGGATTTACCTCCACTTAATCCCCACCCAAATCTCATCCCTTCCAAACTCCCAAGTAGATGATTAGAGAGTTCATTCAAATCTTTTCCATTCAAATCCATCAAGGAGCTGATTGGAAGATCTCCATGATCTAATAATACGTAACTGATTAAAGAGTCTTCCACGGAATACTAACAAAGCTCCTTCAAGTAATGCTTCCTCTTTAAAAACAAAAACGAAACAAAACAAAAACCAAACAATGTTGCTTTAAGGAAAAACAAAGGAACTTTTCACTACCAACCTCCAATATTTCCACTATTACCTCCTACTACCTCCACTATTTCATTACCTCAAGACCAATTATTGATAGATAATGCTTTGTCTAAAATAATTGATTTATTATTTAATAATATAATAATTAATTGTTAAATGACCACTAATTTACTGATTTATTGATTGACAGTGATTTAATACTGTATCATTGATTATCTAGTTGATTGATTATTTGATTTTTAGTAATAAGTAACCTTACTTTTGATTTGTTCTCTAACTTATCAATTAACATTTATTAATTACCAACATTCATTAAGTAACTACCTAACACATTAATTAATTAATTAGTGTACTATTGTCATTCACTATGCCAGCCAAAAACTCCAAACCCTCCACTACCAAAAACTAACAGAAGAATAATATCGCTGCCAAAGACCTCCCAGACTCCTGCACATGCTTCAAATGTCTTGAAACCATCAATGAAAGTGAAAATAACATTAAAATGCCACCTATGTGACAATCAAGCCCATCTCGCCTGCTTAAACTTAACCAAAAACCTAGCTGATCTCCTAAAAACATCAGATACATTTCCTTGTCTATGTCCATCATGTTTACCTAAGCTAAACAAACTAGCTTTGTACCCTGTCTAACAGAGTTGAAAGCATAGAATCATTCACTCACTTAATAGAAGAATGCTTAGTAACACGTTTTGAAACAACTATACAAGCAAGCCTAATCTCTCTTGGAAAAAAAAATACAGCACAGATAAGCAAACACCTAACAGCTCAAAATCAAATCCCAACTCAACAACCACTACCAAAGCTACTACCTCAACTACAATCACAACTACAACCAAAAATAACCACCAAACCACAGCCACAAATAATCACTATCCCAATAAATAATACCACAAATGATATCCCCTTACTCATCAGAGACATCATGGAACATGATCAGAAATGTCCAAATGCCATCTTAATTGGTCTTGAAGACACATATGAATCTGATGATATCACCAAAGTTTGCAATATCATAAGCAACTCCAATACAACAAACATCTCTCCCTGAAGATATCATTGAAATAACCAGAGATGGCCCTGAATTCAATTTTGTAGAGTTATTTGCAAAAATGAATTCAGCAAACGGATATTCATTCATACAATAAACACCATTGCTAAAACCAATCCCATCCATAACAAACTTTGTTCACGACCAGACTTATCCATACTGCAAAGAATCCACCCCCATGAATTCTGCACAGAACTCAAAAAATGTCTAGACAATGGAGAGAAGGACCTATACATTGACTACCATGCTGATTGTATCAAAAGTAAGACACAACCCACAACTCAGCATCCAACCCTACTTCATCCAATCCACCATCACCCAAAACTAGGCACGCACGCCCCTAACTACCTCAATTCCAACTACAACTGGCCTTAAATGCAAGCTACTCAATGCAAGAAGCCTTGTAAATAAAATACCTAAATTCCTCCTCTTACTAAATATGGCTAAATTTGACATCATATTTGTCTGTGAAACATGGCTCAATGCATCTTTCCCTGACTCCATAACCACAGTAAGAGACTATCATGTTTACCGATCAGATCATGAAATCCATAGAGGAGGTGGTGTTGCTATCTTCTATAAAAAGTCCCTACATATAAAAAAAATCCAAATTACCCAGGAGCTTGCTCTTCTGCAGACCATCATTTGTGAACTGTCCTTAAATATCACATTTTGATTCTTACTATGTTATAGAGCCCCTGATTATGAACATCAAACATCAAATAAGTTAAACTCACTACTAACATGGACAACATCCTGCCCACACACTTTTATCTTTCTTGGTGACTTCAATCTACCTCATATTAACTGGACCCTAAATGAATGTATAACTGAACCCATACATGCAACCTTCTACAATGCTGTAACAAATCTTGGACTGGAACAACTAGTAACCAACAAGACTAGACTTAACAACTACCTCGATCTCATCTTCTGCAACAGTTTGAATTCAATTTACAGAATACAAATTAAAGAACCTTTTTCCAACAGTGACCACAGCATGATTGACTTTTGTCTCAACATATATCCTCACAAAAATCATCATAATGACGGGATCCCCAATTATAACTTCAAAAAAGTCAACTATGATCTTATAGACAACGAACTCTCATCTCTTGATTGGCAAATTCTATTCACTGTTGAAGACCATTACAACATATTTTTACTTGAAGTGAAAAGAGCCATCAAACTATATGTACCAATAACAATTCCCAAAACCAGAAAAAACAAATTACCCAATCCCAAGGAAGCTCCAATCCCAAAAGAAATCCTTTTGGAGGAAAAATAAATCTGATCATGTTGCCAATTTTAAAAACTGATACAGAAATGTATGCCACCAGATAAAGACTGAATGCACCAATTATCACATTAAACAAGAGGAAAACCTTCTACGCACCAATTCCACCCACGCTTTCTATAATTTTGTAAACAACAAACTAAAAGACTCGAGGTCCACCCCACCCCTGAAAGGACCTAATGGTAAAGACTGCAACGACGACACCATCAAAGCCAACCTCTTTAACACATTCTTTGACTCAGTATTTGTAAACAGCAATGGATCATGCCCAATATTTCCTAGTCGAACCACAGAAAACTACTATGATCTACTACATATCGATTTTACAGAAGACAATGTTGAAAAAGCACTATGCGATCTAAAACCATCCCTATCTATTGGACTGGACGGAATATGTGCATGCTTCTTAAAAAAGCTATCCACTGCCATAGCCAAACCTCTAAGCATAAACTTTGAAAAATCTTTCAGGACCAGTTCCTTGCCAAACCTATGGTCACTAGCCATGGTCATCCCCCTCTTCAAAAAGGGAGACCCCAACCTATTTGAAAATTACAGACCAATCTCTTTATGCTGCGTCAACTGTAAAGTCATTGAATCAATTATTAACCAATCCATTATCCTCCACTTAGAGACAAACAACCTACTCTCTAACAAACAATTTGGTTTCAGAAAAAAAAACTATCCTGTAATCTGCAACTCTTACACTGCAAAAACATATGGACTACACAACTCAATCAGGGCAAAGCAATTGATGCAATTTACATAGACTTCTGTAAAGCCTTTGATACAGTGATGCACAACAAACTACTCCTAAAACTAAAATCTTATGGTATCTCTGGACACCTGCATAACTGGATAGAAGCATTCCTGTCAAACAGACAACAAATGGTCAAAATTGGGAGTGTCTTATCAAATTCTGTACCTGTCAACTGTGGTATCCCCCAAGGCAGTGTTTTAGGACCAACTCTCTTCATACTCTACATAAATGACCTCTGTGATCATATTAAAAGCAACTGTATTCTCTTCACTGATGATGTAAACGTATTCAACACCACAGACAATACTGCTACCGTTCAAAAGGACCTTGACTATGTGTCAGAATGGTCAAACAAATGGCAACTTCAAATCTCAACAAATAAATGCTGTTTCTTACATATTGGCAAAAAAAAAATCAGAAAATAAAATACAAACTGAATAGTCAAGACCTTGATGATGATCCAAGCTCTGTAAAGGACCTTGGAATACTCATCTCTAATGATCTAACTGCTAGAGCCCACTGTAACTACATAGCCAAAAAGGCATTAAGAATTGGTAACCTAATCCTGCATAGCTTTTTCTCTGGTAATATCACACTACTAACTAGAGCATGCAAAACATTTGCTAGACCAATACTTGAATACAGCTCATCAGTCTGGAACCTGCATTACATATCTGATATTAGTACAGTTGAGAAAGTCCAGAAATATTTCACAAGAAGAGTTCTCCACTCTACTCATTGCAGAATACCTTATGCCAGCAGACTTGAAACTCTAGACCTAGCAAACCTAGAACTATACCGCCTTCGGTCCGATCTAAGTATAGTATATAAAATTATATATTGCAATGTCCTACCAGTCAATGAAAACTTCAGCTTCAACCACAACAATACAAGAGCACACAATAGATACAAACTCAAGGTAAACCACACCAAACTTGATTGCAGGAAATACGACTTCAGCAACAGAGTGGTCAATTTCTGGAATACTTTTGCTGACTCTGTGGTTTCTTCTCCAAACCCCCAAAACTTAACCTTAGGCTGTCTGCTATTGACCTCACCCCTTTCCTAAGAGATCTGTAGGGGGCATGCATAAGTGCACCAACGTGTCTACTGTCCCTGTCCTATTGGTAATTTTTTTTCTTATTCGTATCCATTTCATGTATTCATAACCATGTTTATACTTATCCTTGTTATCTAATAATCACTCGACTAAATAAATAAATAAATAAACAAACAAACAAATAAATAAATAAATAATCTTGGGAAAATGATCTCTGCAAAATATGATCATAAAAGCCCAGTCCAGCACAATAACCACTGCAAAAGAAAAAATAAGAAATGCAAGAAGAAACCAGCATGGCTGCACAAAAATCTCTCTGACAAATTGAAAGACAAAAAGGACAAGTACAAAAAATGGAAAGAGGGACACATAACTATGGCAGAATATTAGCAGCTAGTCAGAAACTGCAAAGATGAAGTCAGGAAAGCAAAGGCTCAGAATGAACAAAGACTTGAAACAAAAGTCAAAGATAATAAAAGAGTTTTTTCCAACATATAAATAACAAGAAAAGAAATCAAAGAAATAGTCGGTTCACTAGAGAGAAAACAGCAAGGAAGTAACAGGCAACAGAGAGAAAGCAGAACTGCATAACTCATTTTTTGCATTGATCTTCACACACACACACAAATATAGCTCAACCTGTCAAAAAACGTAACTATAAAAGTCAGACTAGAAATAAAAGTTAAGATAAGCAAAAAAAAAAATGATAAGAGAATGTTTGTCTGATCTTGATGAATACAAATCACTGAGACCTCATGCATTACATCCCAGAGTTCTAAAGAAGCTGGCAGATGTCATCTCAGAACCACTGTACCACATCTTTCAAAAATCCTGGAGCACCAGGGAATTACCAGAGGACTGGAAAAGAGCTGATGTGGTTCCCCTCTTCAAAAAAGGGGAAAAAAACAGAACCAAGAAACTATAGACCAATCAGCCTAATATCAATACCTAGGAAGATACTGAAAAAGATAATAAAAAAACAGATCTGCCAACTTCTAGAAATGAAAGTAATAAATAACAGTCAGCATGGGTTTGATAAAAAGAGATCATGCCAAACCAATCTTATTTAATCCTTCAACATAGTGACTAAATTAGTAGACCAGCAAAATACTGTAGACATAATTACTTAGACTTCATCAAGGCATTCGACAAAGTATACCACAACCTATTTCTTGGTAAACTAGACAAAAGTGGAATAGATAGAATCATCACCAGATGGATTTGTAAGTGCCTGACAAACCATACTCAAGAAGTAGTCCTTAATGGGTCTACATGGAGGGAAGTGAGCAGTGGGGTGCCACAATGTTCATTCTTAGGCCCAGTACTCTTCAACATCTTCATAAACATCTTAGATGAGGGAATAGAAGGAGAACTTACCAAATATGGTTGTACTAGAAGACCTCCAAGGTCCCTTTCAACTCTGTAATTCTATTCTATTCTAAATTTGCAGATGATACTAAGCTGGCAGGAATAGCTAACACCCTAGAAGATAGGCTCAAGATTCAGATGGATCTTGACAGACTTGAATACTGGGCCCTATCTAACAAAATGAATTTCAATGTAGAGAAAAGTAAAGTCTTAAACTTAGGCAAAGAAAACCAAAAGTACACATATAGATTGAGTGAAACAAGGCTTAATAGCAGTAACTGTGAGAGGGATCTTGGAGTCTTAGTGGACAACCAGTTAAACATGAGTCAGCAGTGTGTGGTAGCAGCCAAAAAAGCCAATGCAATCCTACGTTGCATTAACAAAGGGATACAGTCAAGATCAAGTGAGGTACCAATACCACTATAAAGCTTTAGTAAGATGTTGAGACACTAGAAAAAGTGCAGAGAAGAGCAACCAAGATGATTAGGGGACTGGAGGCTAAAATATATGATGAATAGTTACAAGTACTCCGTATGGCTAGTCTAGTGAAGAAAATGACCAGGGGAGACATGATAGCAGTCTTCCAATATTTGAGGGGCTGACACAGAGAGGAAGGGGTGAAGTTATTTTCCAAGACACTCGAAGGCCTGACAAGGAATAATGGATGGAAACTGATCAAGGAGAGATTCAACCTAGAAGTAAGGAAAAATTTTCTGACAGTGAGAACAATCAACCAATGAAATAGCTTGCCTTTGGAAGTTGTGGGAGCTTCATCACTGGAAGCTTTCAAGAAGAGATTGGACTGCCATTTGTCAGAAATGGTGTTGGGTCTCCTGCTTGGGCAGGGGGTTGGACTAGATCACCTACAAGGTCCCTTCCAACTCTGTTAATCTGTAATCCAGAAAAAGGATTAAAAGTAGAAAAACAAAGACTCCTAGAATTTACATTCCCCACCCAAATTGTAAGGACAGGACATGACTCTTAGGACATAATAGGTTTAACCCACCACCATTAGAATAGCAAAAGACACAAGGCTCATTACATTGCAACCCCCCCGGAGCATCTCAGAACTCTATAAAAATCTATCCATTCACCCCACCAAGGGGTCAGCCACTCCAGAAACATTTGCTGCTGTCACTGAAGTTTTTGGAAATCAAATAAACCTTCGTTCCATGCAGTCAGCCTCCATTTTATTTCCAGCACTTTTCTCCCAGCTTGGAACCAGATCGGATTTTTCTTCCTACAATTTGGCATGCCCGAAGGGACTCCAAGGTAACCTGACCAATGGACCTGGCCTGGATAAGCTTTCACCTTGCCGGTAGCAGAGCCCTTGTGTCTAGACATGAGTGGGTTCTTCAGATCTTGCTCATTTGGAGAAAGGGTAATAAAGGAAATTTTGAGTTTTGAGCACAAAAGGCTACTTGGAAAGAAGGTGACTACCTCTAAATTTTAACTTTTAAATCCCAGGAGAGCAAAGATCTGTTTGCATGTGTTTGCAAGAGGACCCATCTCCCAATCACTGCTGGATCCTGCTTCCTCTGTGCCTTTCCTAGCTGCAAACAGATCTGTTCCACTGACAGACCTGGAAAGCAAGGGGGTTGGCCAGAGCACAGGACCTTCTGTAGGGAAAAGGGAAGATATGTGAAGGAAGAACAGGATGTGCGTGAGAGAGGCGAACCTGGGCAGCTTGCTGAGAATCACTGAGCAAAATCCCCTTCAGTAGGAGGTGCCTGTACTTACTTCTAAGAGAACAGTAGGTCCTCCCAGACTCTCTTGGGTCTGAAAACCATGAGGAAAGTAAGGCCATGGAAGGAGGTACTGATAGTCACTGTAAAGGGAGCAGCAGGTCCTCCTGGACCCCTTTTTGGTCTGAAAACCATAGGTGGATTTTCCCTTGAAAGGAGATGTCCTTACTCTGATAGGGAACCAATGTCTTCCCGGACTCCTTTTTTGGGTGTGGGGGTGGGTGGGTTGAAAACTGTCAGGCAGGAGCAGAAGCTTGTAAGGAAGCTTGGCCACAAGGGAGACCTGGCGGAGCCAATTGAACCTCAACATCAGAATTAGGGAAACATGGGAAGCTCTAACTTGAGTGTCTCAAGAGGACCCCCTCTAGGAGATCTGCTCGATGGCTGGGATGAGAGGCAGTTGTCTATCCTGGCTGGTACAAAGAAGAAACGAGCAAGGAAGTTATGCAAGGAGATAGATTTTGTTCATGGATGCTAGAAAACCAATTTGGCTAAATCAAGGTACTTAAAAGAAAAGAAAATATAGTAACATTGATCCCTTCTAGATTTTTCTAATTTAAGTTAACTGAGATCTATGGTGAGAACGATCAAGGTGTGTAAATCTGAGAGTTCTACTGTCCTTTTCTTTCTCTTTCCCTTGTCTTTGTGTGTATCTGTGTGTGAATGTCTTTGTGTGCCCTTGAGGCAATTGTAACAGTTAAAAGACTCTAATCCATAGAGACAAGAATTTTAAATTCTGTTGGAAAATAATGTTAAAATAAGTAATAAAAAGAAAAATACCTTCACTATAGTTTGCCTGGCTAGCAAAACAGGGTGAAGAGAACTGTGTCTCCTTTTCCCTTCACTCTCTGTACCTTCAAAAACAGCCAAAGGTTATCAGGAGGAATGTTTTAAGCTCCATTTAGAAAGAAAGTTTTATTTGTGCATTTTCTGTTTGTGTTGTGAATGGGTTTTATCTGTCTATTCTTTTCCTGAAACATGAGGTGTGTCCATCCACAGGAGCTTCATGAAATCAAGTTTACTCATGTAGGGAAATAATCTTATCAAGATACTTTTCTTATTCTATCAGTAATCAGTAAAATTACTATGGAAGTAATCCTGGAACATATAAGCATTTTTTTAAAAATAATGTGGTCTTTTCATCTAAACTGTATATTGATAAAACTGGGCCAAATACTGTCAGGATGTTTAGATATTGTAAAACAAATGTTAAAGGTAGATTCTCCATGCCCCTCACAAATTGTACACACTAAACTACTAGGCTTATAAAATTATTTGGAACTTTCAGCATTCTCAAGCTGCCCAACATTCTTAAGCTGCTAGCCCTTAAATCCTCTTTAATATGTACTTTACAAAATTTATGCATTTGTTCAATTTCAGAGATGACGCCCTTCATCTTTTCTTGTTCTCTTTCACCAACAGACAGTTTTTGCCTTATTACCAGAATCCAGCTTCTCTTTTTTCCCCTCGTCTGTGGTGTCCCCATTTGGTTGTGACTGGTTTATTTGTTTCCTTAACAACATATTAACGTCATTTCAAACCCTGCCTGCAAGCTATCTACCTCATTCCACCTCTCTGTTTCTTATCCTCTGTTCTCCATGTCAGACTAATAATGCCTCTTCTGGGTGGGTCACCCACAAAGGGGAGAGGAGGTCTTGTTCTCATATCTTTCAGCTTTGCACAGATGACTCTGCAATCTTTGGAAACAGAACACGCTGACCCAGATGTTGCTTCCAGAAGCGACCCTCCATCCATTTGAACCAGGGAATTGGGTTTGGAGCCAGACATCTACTAGAAAGTCATCACTGCAACCAGAATAGAACAGACCTTCCCAAGTCTGAGTGACCAAGCCAAGTCCAACACCACCCATCAGACTTAAAAGAGAGGACCCTGAGATGGACAAGTGGAAACTAAAGACTCTCTTTGAAACCTCAGAAGACAACTGGAAAGACTATGGGGGGAGGGTGGAAACTCATTGTATGGTTTTCTTTCTTTGTCTCATTTATATTGTAATTAACCAGTTAAATGGATTCATGGAAGGATGGCATTTGGGAATGGTTGCCACAGCAAGTCTTCAGACCTCTGTCTGGTGGGAGGGAAAACTGTCAAGGATGTTTATACTACCTGTCTTGTAGAAGTATCTGCACTTCTAACACCATTCAAAACCACAATGAGGCTATCTCCTTCACCAACCTCCACCTAAAGCATCCCCGGTCTGGTTCTTGTTCTGTGGCACTAAGGTCTATGCAGTCATACCTCTCTGCCAATTCCATGAGGGGAGGGGCCATGTCCCCCTCAGATGATTCACAATCCATATGCCCTAATCTGAATGGGAGCAGAAGAGAGGTCTCCAAACCTCAAGCCCTGATGCTACCCAGTAAGGCAGAATATGTTGCATTAGGGGTCTCATTAGTGGGAATCCTAGGGCTTGCTATGTGCAATTTCAAAAATATTAATAGCCTGGGCTTGCACACTGGCTAACCTCAATTTGACCTCATAAACCCTGGATGCACTAAATTGGGGATGTCAAAATTGCACTGTCATGGCGTTGTCATGTGATGTAGCATGACTTTTCCGCCCTTTGCTAAACCGGGTGTGGGCATGGCTATCATGTGAAGCATCCAGCCTGTGGGCCACAAGTTTGACAGCCCTGCATTAAACTAAGAGCTAAGGCAGATTCAGAAAGCAAATCTTGAAAATGGGCAGCCATTAATTCATGGCTGCAAAGAATTTTGGGACTTGTGCTCACAGAAAGTAACATCAAACATCTAAAAAGAATTGCCACAAAATATTGGATACTATAAATTTCCTTTCTACTTAACAAAACTTTTGCCCTGGCTGTTATACCTTCATGGGTTGAAAGTTCTCCTTTTGGCAGCCACTGCAGGGATCCTTTTCTGCTGCCTCTATCAATACTTTCCCCTTTTCATTAACAATTTGATTAATTCTTAATCTTGTTCCAATAAAGGTGTGTTTGTTTATGCCACTTATATGGCATAAGGGGGAAACTGTAGGAAGCCCCCTCCTCAGATTAAAATATTCCTTATTCTTAATATTAAAAGAGGCAGGGTGAAATATTTCCCCAAAAGAAAAACAGAGAAACATGCTCTTAAAGGCAGAAAGCAGCCCCAGTCTTCCTGCTATAGGAAACAGCATCTGGCAAATACCCAAAGTCTTTAGAGATAGATATTTTGTGCCCATTAAGAAATCCAGGCCAGCCTATTCATAAACAAAACACCTTCAGCCCGGCTCCTCCAGAAGGGATTCAAAGTGGAAAAACAAAGATTACTAGATTTAACATTCCCCACCCACAACTTAAGGATAGGATATGACTTTTAGGACATACAGTAATAGGATTAACCCACCACCATTAAAATAGCAAAAAAACACTACATTGCACCACCCCCTGGAGTATCTCAGAATCCTATAACAATCCATCCATTCATCCAGCAAAAGGGGTCAGCCATCCCAGAAAAAAATGTTGTCACTGAAATTTTATGGAAACCAAATAAATCTTCTTTCCATATAGTCAGCCTCCATTTTGTTTCCAGTGCTTTTCTCCTGGCTTGGAACTGGACCAGATTTTTCTTCCTACAGAATGCAGACTATGGAAGTGAGGAGAAATGAAAGGACGAACATTTTGCTATTTTCCTTCGAATGCTTCATGTGACTGTTAAGCCAAAAATCAATATCCTTTCTTTTGTCAGTTATACGATTTTTATTTTAATTGAGCACTGTAGTTACAGCCATATGTACCATCTATGTACGATAATATATTCCTAGAGATCGATTTACATGTTCCTGATCCCAGGCAAAGTTGCCAAAGTACAACTTTTCATGGGTAGTTTCATGGCTTTTCATGGGAAGCCATCACATTGATAAGCTGTGAGTGTGAACTAGCTGAGGTCAAACAGTGGAATATTGATTTAGAGCTGCAAGTAGATTTATCAGTTCTACCTAGAAATATATTTCTGAGCCACTCTGCACATCTTCTCCAACCAGTGAGATACCTTTAGTCACATAATGATTCTAAACTTTAGAAGGGCTTTATTTTTGGCAAGATTCAATGCCTTCTCAACAGCCGTTACTGAAGGGAGAGACTGAAAGACTCCTTTGAATAGAGACTTTGTCCATGCAGTGGAGGAATAATCTATGGAACATGTTATTTTGTATTGTCTTCTATATATAGACACCTGCCAGGAAGTATTATCTCCATTCTCATTTGTTGGTATACAGTACCTGAGGGAGCAATGAAGCAAAAGGAATACAAATTAAGGAAATTTTACACTGCATCTGATGGAACGTAAGAATTACAGAATGAAGGGAAAGATCTTGGAATTCATCAAGGCCAGCTTCCTGCCAATTGATAAAAACAAATACTTTGATGCTGTGGGCAACAAAGAAATAATCCTTTTTTTTCCTCTATTACATTTTTGCAGCAATGGGAATTTTCAGTTACGTTTGGATTTTGAAAGATATCAGATTAAATGATCCTCAACAGCCTATAGTGATACATTTGCATGATACTTTGAAGATAATATTATGTCAGTTTGGCATGACTTTGATTACATGATTATCACAGTTATACCCAGATCATTTTGTTTCCTCCAATTGTATTGAGGAATTCCAGTTGTTGAGACTGTGGATGCAAAGCAGGTCCTTAAATAAGATTGACAAACCTATGGAGTTCAAGTAAGGAGAAGATGGCTAGTTGGATCCAGGAGATAGTTAATTCTTTCTTATTTAGAAAATTGCTGGTCAGAAATATCAACCTCTTTGAAAGTCTGTCATCAAGACTTCTCTTGAAGAAGTCTTCCTTGGCCCTAAAACTAGTGAATAATCACGGGCCTGTTGCTATTCTTCAACAGGGTGTTGAAGCAAATGGTTGTTGTCAAAATTGACCTTGGATGAAGCTAAATTAATTCAATCTTAATTTGGGTTCAGTCTGAAGAGAAACTGCCTTTGTCATTTGGAGGGATGACCTTTCCAATGAGAAATATTAGCGAAATGGACCTTGAATCCCCCATCATGTATAATCAGGACCAACCAAAAGAACAAAGATCCAGAAAACCTTTCATAAATAAAACTAAAAATGAACAGGCCACCCTGCTTAATATTCTTCTTTGCTCCCTTTTTAAAATGCTTTGACTATGTAGTCACATCAACAATCATTTCCTAGAATAAAGTGAAGATGTCACCTTCATTACCCCCTACTATCTTCAATAAATTATGCAAATTGAAACTTCATAAAATCAATTGTAACCTGTAACAAATATGTTTTTAAATATAAACAACAAATTTGGTTTTTTTTAAAAATGAACATCAGCTGCCACTTTGCTTTGAGCAATGGTGTAGAATATTTGTATTTGTACTATTTTTCAAATACCAATATTGGATTTCCATTCAAATCCAGCAATTATCCTCTTATCTTTCCCCTTCCCGCCATTCCTCGCATCTCTCTATAAGCATTCTTGATATCGCTCTGCCTGATTTCCTCTCTTTCCTGCTGGCATCTTTGAATAATAATGATTCCTTTTTTCTTGCTGCTATTGTTGTTGCTCTGTGCCTGATTGAATGAGTCACATTCTGATTGAGATGTTAGTGTTAAACTGCCGCTTGGGACCATCAAACTGAGCCTGAAATGAACTTAAGGGTTGGCTGGGGGGAATCTTAAGAAATCAGATGAATCAGCTAGTAGGAGGTATAAAAGAAGAATTTCAATGTCACTTTTTGAGGGAAAACTAGTTCTCATTCACATGAGGTTTTGACCTGTATTTCAACCACTGCTATCATCATTCCACACCTTTTTTCCAGGACTCTCATGGCCCGATAACTCCTAAGACTAACATGAAGTTAGGAGAATTAGAATGCATAACTGCATGTATGCATCATGCCTACACAGCATTCAAACATAGGTGTGTGACGCAGAGGTGGTCTTCAGCAGGTTCTGACCATTTCTGGAGAACCGGTAGTGGAAATTTTGAGTAGTTCAGAGAACTGGCAAATCCCACCTTTGACTGGAGATTTTACAGTATCGTTCCCCTGCCACGCCCACCAAGCCACACCCACAGAACCGGTAGTAAAAAAAGTTGAATCCCACCACTGGTGTGGTGGCTCACAAGGTTAGAATGCTGGGTGTTGACTGGCTGGCTCGCGTTGGAGACCCATTGCTGCCACAAGGCAGAGTGAGTTCCCATCACATGCTCCAGCTCCTGCCAACCCAGCAGTTTGAATGGATACGCTTTTGTGGACAACTTCATGGGGATATGAAAGGAGCCCACAAGTGGGCATTTTCCAGGCAATGATGGAATATCACCAGTAAATCCTTTCACCATGGATGCACCGACGTATTTCCAACACAGGGGGAAAAAAACATTCAGACATTAATCTGATTTCTGAAAACATTTTGCTATTGATAATCCGAAGCATGTGAAGATAAATTTAAATCTTGGCTTGGTAAGAAAGAAGGGGATAAATTTTATGTGATTCTCTCATGCTCTCTGCTGCCTAGCAAAGCTTTTCCTGAAAGAGAAGTCAGTGACATGACTCTTTTTTGAGCCCACAGGCAAAATCAATTTTGGCAAGATCTAACGTATCTTAGTGCTGCTCGCAAATTTTTTTTTGTAGAACTTTGAATTGGCCCTGGAAATATATGAGTAACTAGTGCCAACAGAACTCTCAGAGTTGCTGTTATCTTGAAATGCTAGGATTCCCCTGATAAAAGTCATTGCATTCTGAAGCAATTGCAGCTTCTGGATCATCTTGCAAGATTGTGTTGTAGTAATTCAGCCATATGGAGACCAAGACATTAGTTACCATTGCCCTGGCATCTGCTCCATGTAAAGTCACAACTGGTTTACTTTCTCACTTTCTAAGACCTTCTGAGAAACCACCTGATTTTTAAGCAGGAACTGTGAAGTCAAGAATATGGCCAAGTCTTGAGCCAATACCTTTGTCTGTAGAACAATCCTGTTTTGAGTAATTACCACAATCAACATTGATCTTGGTAGATTTTCATGGGACCTTGGTTTGCTCCAAGAGTCTCCAGTTCAACCATCCCACAACATTTGCAGCAGAGTTCAATGCAAATCAGCAGAGTTCCATGCAAATAATGGTTGACTTCCATCAAGTGGCTTCACATGGATGTTAAATAACATAGAGGAAAGCACTGGATCAATTATGGAGTCAAGCACTGGAACAAGTCCAATGGAACTCATATAAAACAGTGACCCTGGCTTCCAATTCTTGTGGGTGGTCCAGCAATATACCATACTAACAAAGATAATATTAACAAAATTTGTACATTTATTCCTGACAAAGATAATCTACCAATTATCTAATTAATGCTGCTTGTGTTCCATGACCTTACCTAAATTCTGACTGGCAGGGATCCAGATAATCTTCTGTAGTTGAATTGTCAAGAAAGAGATATTGGAGATGGGTGCAAGTTGTAAAAAAAAAGTTGACTGGACCAAGGGAAGGTGTTTTTTTTTAAGGAAATGTTGCACTACTACCTCCTCAAGTCATCCAATCCCTTATCTCAATCTTCCAGATTTAGCTGCTCAGTACTCTCCCTATCTGGCTGTCCAAAGGATGCAAGAGGGATATGAATCCAGCCCACTGGTGGCAGGATTCATATGATACAGCATCCTATCCACTTCCTTGGGCTCAATGAGATCAAATGAATCCCAGATAATAGCACATGACCTTGTCTTGCTCATTACTGCAGAATCTGCCCAACTGAAGTTGAAATCAGAATAAGATGTGTCTGGCAAATTAATCTAGCATGCTTGCAGACACTTTGTCACACCTATTTATTATGAATGGGTGTGACCTCTACCTCCTGAGGCCTACAGCTGGATATAATGAAAGGAATAAATGCTTCCTATATGGGAATTGAAAGGTGTCTTCAGAAAGCTTAACAAAGTCTATATTGACCAGACATGAATAGACAACTGAAATAATGCAAAACACAGTACAGGATGTACAAGTCACTGCAGAATAGTAGCAGAAGAAGATCCTAAATTCCTACACCAAGATGACCCTGGGAAAAGGCAGATTTCTTTACATGGCTGGAGAAGAAAATATGTCTTATGACTGTGGATTGTTTTTCCAATGTGGGGAAAATACATTCACTTCCAGAAAACAAAACTAGAGAAGTCATAAGAAAGCTAAAGAGTTATTACAATGGAATAGTTATACACCATTCTTCAGCCATCAGAAGAAGGTAGGGCTTTTCTGAAAAAATTGTGAACCCCAAAATAGTGTAAAAATGGAATTTCCTATAACATGTCCAAGCAAATATTGGAAAAAGTCAAGAAAGATGGATCTGACCCATATCTCGCCATCCTGGACTATTGGAGTAGCCCCTAGGCTTTGGTTTAGAGTTCAAGGCTCAGGAATGGATGGAATAATATATTATTACCAATAAAATATATTTATTATTGTTGCCCTAAATCACAGCTGCACTCATGACACAAAAAAATAAAAAGAATACAAATTCTAGATTAAATAAAGAATTAAAAAGTTCAGAATAGCAATAGCACTTAGACTTATATACCATTTTACAGTGTTTTGCAGCCCCCTCTAAGTGGTTTACAGTCAGCATATTGCCCCCAATAATTTGGGTCCTTGTTTTACCTACCTCAGAAGGATGGAAGGCTGTGTCAACCTTGAGCCAGTGAGAATCGAACTGGCGAACTGCTAGCAGTCAGCAGAAATAGCCTGCAGTACTGCATTCTAACCACGCCACCATGGCTCATTACATTATTACCAGTATGCTGAGGATAAGCAGCTTTATACTGATACTCTATGACATCAGTCCCCAACCTTTGCAGCTTAGCGGCCCTGGCTGGCAGCGAGGAGAAGGGATTCAGGCCATGCAAGTGGTGGGCCGGCGCACATGCACATAGCTTGACTCACATGAGTGGTGGGCTGCTGTGTACACAATGCCCACACAGCACCAACTGCAAGTGGATGTGTGTGCCAGCCCACCATTTGCAGAAGTTGAGTTGCGCACGTGCAAGTGGTAGCCCACGGCCTGGTTGCTTATTCATGGTGGGTGACCAAATGAGTGCTTCCTGCAGCATAAGCAGACTGCCAGAAAAATAATAATAATAAGGCAGCCAGATTCTAGGGAGCAAGCTTATACTGAAAAAGTGATCCAAGAGTATTGGGGGAAATTTTCTAGGATAGTTTGGTGGGATAATCTCTAACACATTTTTGCTATATATTAAGAGTTTGTTCTTGGCTAGTCTGGGAGCCTGAGAAGGGAAAATGATGAAATATAGGCCTTTGCTGCCAAGTGCCTTTAAAGAAACAAAATTGAAAATAATGGACAAGAGTTTGCAACTGTGACCTGAATTATCATGTCTATATTCATGTTCTTGCCTGAAATATACATAGCATATATTTACAAACTATGTTACAGGGAGTGCCTGCTTGTAACACTCATTAAAAAAAAAAGCCAAGGTAGTTTTTATTTTTTTTAAGATGGTGATTTTTACAGTAAAAGGGCTAATCCTCTATAAGCAATACAGGAATTATTTTTGGCTGATAAATGTCAAAAATTGGGTAGATGAGCTATTTTTCTTTGTGGGATGCTCTTAAATGGTGAATCCAGAGGATTATATTTCAGGAGATTTATATTCATCAGAGCAATCTGACATAGAACTGAGTTGAAACTAAAAACTATACCTAAACTACAACTTGCTTCTTGATATTTCTGATTATCTTAGAACTTAATAGCAATTTTAAATCTTTTAATATTACAGAACAGTTTCAGTTATTCATAATTAATGATATACTGGAAAACTAAGATCTCTATAACATTTAAAAATTCCTTATGAATGAAGGCAAAATTCCTTTAAAAATTCCTTGTTTATTACTTGTATTTTTCTTTCTGTCCGTTTTATATATCTTTAACTTTATAAAAAAGGGAAGGAAAGGAAAACCAATCCTCATGAGGAAAACAAACGATGGAAGGAAAGGAGAACTGGGGGTCATTCTCCATTCCTTTAATTCTGCTCTGCTAGCCATTGTTTAAATGACATCATGTCTTCGTGATATTATTTTGACCTATCTCCAGCTTCCAACAGATGCAGTTGAAAATAATTTTTCACTTTCCCAATTTAAAAGTAGTGCTTTTTTCTCTTATCTTGATGCAATATGTTTGCCATAGACATGATCTAGGATGTTTGTCAATGAGATGGATGATGATGTAATCAAGAGCTGCGTCCCATAAACTTTGGTGGGCTTTCCTTCTCCATGAAATATTTTCATTACACAATGAATACACTAATGTCTTCAAAGATAGTATAATGCAGAATAATTTCCCACTGGAAAAGTGCAAACATATCAAAACACAAATGTCTAAAAACAGCAAAAATTGGCAAGAAGCAATTTATATCTTTTAAGTATCTTAATAAAGATCATTTAATCTGAAAATTATGACAAAAGGCAGTATATCTTTAAAAAAAAAAATCTAGCTACCACCTCAGAGATGTTTGAGTAGATACTGCACTTACTAATATAGATGACCAGGCATCCATTTAGGAAATATGAGAATATGTAACTCCTAGCTAAAATCCAGTACTTTTTCTATATACTTGAATGCATGGTAGGGAAAAAAAGGAGGGGGGATAGATTAATAAATAAATAAATATTGTTCCTCACATACCTTTTAATGATCTCTCTCTCTCTCTCTCTCTCTCTCTCTCTCTCTCATTCCAATATGTGAAAATCTCTATTCTTGTTCATATCTGATTGTCCTTAGTCAATATGAAACTGTCTGTAGATACTGTCAGTGGATTTATGGTGGTGTGCTCTAGATATGCTGCCGATAGGCATAAACCAAGAATGTTGCTTCTAGCTCACAAAACCTTAAAAAAAAAACTGGAGCAGCCATTCTATTCTCTAGCTAAATTGAGAGGCCATTTGACAATATATAAAAGTTTAAAATACATTACTTAAATCCTTAATTATTAGCAGCCATTAAATAATGCATCATAGTTGTAATAAAATAATGTATAGTACTAGAACATGCTTTGGGCAGAATTCATGTAAAGTCATGGAAATTCCTTTGAAAAGCTAGACAAATACGATTGGAAGCCTATATCCCAGTGAAGCCCTTTCCACTAATATTATATAGATCAAATTAGGCAGGAACCCAGGTACTCAAACTTATGAAATAAAGCTAGTTACTCTACAGAGTGTCACTTTTTCAGTTATAGTTCCTGGACCTTTCCCCCCAAAAAAGTATTTTAGGTCTATGGATTATCATATTTTGATGCATTTTGATGACTTTGTTTTGAATAAGTTATGACTTGAATAAGTTTCTGTGCTGACATCTGATTTAAGATTGATTTCATTTAGGGTTCATTGTGGTATCAACAATATTTAAAATAGTCAAATATTTTCTCAGGAGGTTCTTTTTGTGGGTTTAGAACAGACCAAGATGCTATATTGCCAGTTTAAAACTGGAAATTATTGATTCCAATCTTGCCTACCCCTCCCAACTCCCTTCCCTTCCCTTCCCTTCCCTTCCCTTCCCTTCCCTTCCTTCCTTTTCTTTTCTTTCCTCCCTCCCTCCCTTTGTGTTTGGGTAACATGTTTATCAAGCAACTGGGAATAATGATAAAACAAAAGTATAGCCTCTCATCATTGGGCACATCACTTACCAGTCACTACAGGGTATGTCTGGGGTCCTGACACGTTGTTCCCCAGGTCTGGGTTAGCAGTGGTGGATAGACTTGACTTGACTTCATCAAGACCAGGGGTCAGAGCTGGGAGGGAATACTCATTACCCTAGGGAGAAGAGAAAAGAAAGCTCTCTAACTGATGGATTAGAAGGAAGGGAAGAGCAGGCAGATGGAGGGGAGTGAAGGTTGGGAAGAGGCACAATGCGGTCCCTGCACAGATGGAAGCAAAGAAGAGATAAATAAAGCAAATGAAGAGCAAGATTTGGCCAGAGCTGCCAACTTCCTGATGAATACAAGTTCTCTCCCTCAGGAGACAGATTCATCCCCATTTATCTAGGGTGACTGCTTTTATTCCCAGCAGGCAACCACCTTAGATAAAACGAAAGGAAAACATGGGAGATCAGATTCGAAGACTGGCTTATATTTTGAAGAAAATGTGAAAATCATAATCCTTCTCTCCACAGAAGGAAAGATGACTTCATATGGTGGGTTAAAGTTCTTATCTGAATAGAAAAGATTATCTGTGGTGAAAAGCATTCTCCAACCCACTCTTGGGATCCTTTTAAAAAAAAAAAAAAAACCTCTCTTCTTTTCTTCCCAATCCTTGTGCATTGGGGTATGAAATTGGGGTGGGGGCAGGCCACATGGCTAACAGAAGGATGGGAGGGGGAAAATTCATTGCATCTGAAAGGATGCCCTGTCCAAAAGGCATTGATAATTGCCTTTTTATTGTGGTAGCCTCCAAACCAGATGCAGGGACCAGAGAAGACAATTTCAAAAAGCAGGAAAAGTTGTTCTGATTAATATTACATTAAATTAAAACTGATTTTCTTCTTTCTCTCTCTCTCTCTTTGCTTTGTGGTGGTTTTCCCCCGCCCTCTGTCCCTACTTCTCATGCTAGTTCCTTATAAGCTACTTTTCTCCTGCTTCCCTCTTCCCTGGCCAGTCACGATTGCCTAGTCGTTTCCAATTCCTGCTTGTATTGATTTTTCCGTAGAAATCAGTTTTGTAATTAGCTGCAAATTAGGCTTTCTGTTGGGGGTGAGGCTAACCCTGATTTATCACTGGAGTAATTCGCTGTGATTGGAGAGAAATTAAAATGAACTCAATTAGGCTTTGGATTTGTTTTATGGGCCCCATTCAGAGTTTCTGAGGGAAGAATGACTGGGCTGGTATTTAATAGTCTAATGAAAGTAAATAAAGGTTATTCATTGTAATAAACTCAGAAACTCATAATAGCAGAAATCCAAAGCTGGGTCCAACTTTAGTAGTTGGCTTACTGCTTGAGGTGGGATTTAAAGCCTTTGATTTTGTGTGAAGAGATACGTTGGAAGTCTAGGAGACAGGAAATGAAGAAGGCCTTTTCAGAGCTTGGGTTTGATATCAAGCAACGGGAAAAGACCTGATTCCTTCTGGATGAGGCTTCCATGGCTTGGGCTGACCAGAAAAATAGGAAGGGTAAAATGTATAATGCATAATGGTGTATTGTGACTAGTTTCTCTCTGAATTTCTTTCTGTTATGAGGGAGGGTGCATCATGCAACCACTTGGCAGAGCCTGAAATACACTTCAGTAGAAAAATCTGATGATTTTTTTTAGCAAACTGCAGGGTTTGTTAAACTAATATATGCAGTTCAGCTTCAGCATCCTTTCTGTTCAAAGTTTAAATTTTGTTTCTTCTTTTATTGTAAGTTTTATTTCAAATAAAGTAGACATATTGTTTACTATAATTACATACAGGAACAATGGGAGTAGTAAGACTCATAGTAACTGTATAATATCCAATTCTAAGGTAATTTTTACATTTAAAAAAGGATCAATTATAGAATATAGGAAGTATTAAATAGTAATGTATTAAATATAATAACAAGTACGTTGTTCTTGTAGGTGTAGCAATGTAATTTAATCCACAATCACATACTTATCTAATGCCTCTTGTAAATAATTATTTACAGTAAAATATAAAATACAGGGGCATATTTCTATGTATATTTAGTATATTTTTGAATTCTTAAATATGTATGCCGTGTCTGTATAGCATATGAGAGTTGGTGTATTTGCCTACAATGGTTTAAATCTGTACATGTGTATCTGTATCTGTATATACTGTAATTTGTGTGGATATGGATTGTAGCTAACTGCCTATGTATTCTGCAAAAGTTTTTAAGGTTTAAAACTGTGCTGAGCCAAATATTTCTTCCACCTTGTTCCAACGATTTTTATTCAACTGGACAGAAAACAAGCTCAATTCAAAAGGCTTTTGGTTGGAGTTCAATGCTACCAGTCTAGGTGATAAAATACTAAGAAGCTCTGTGAGTGGCCTGCCTTTCATTGTACAAACCTCTCTCCAAGGACCTGCAACCTCCCTGTCTAAATGAAGATACTGTGAAGGATCTCCGTTAGGAAAGCCATCCAGGAAGACTACAGAACGATGAGACACTGACAAAACTCTTATTGCAGAACCTTCTGGATAATCACTTTCAACAACAACAACAAAATGAAATAAGAAAGAAATGCATTCTAAAATACTCTCAGAGTATATGGTTCACATACAGGTGTGTTTTACACAAACACATGGAAAGAATCAGGAAACCAATGATATATAAATAAAGCAAATTGGGCAAATATTCATGCTGTGAATTCTCTTTGTCTTGCAGTGATTTGTAAATGCTGAAGATACTAATTTCTATAATAATTTTCCAAAATATATCAAAAATGCAAATATAAATATGCTGTATGCCATATAAAAGTGGACAACCTAACAGAAAGTGCTGAGATGAATATGCTAACAATGAAATTGAAAGAAAAAGACGACTCTGAATTCTTTACAATTTGGAACATTTGGTATAAATGGCTAACAAACAGAACCAAGAAGTGAAACAAAAATGTTAATTGAAACAACCCTTAAGAAAGTAAAATAAAATTTTGTAAACTATATAAAGAAATAAGAATAGTAATTATAGCTAAAGATATTATTTAATAGTAGATAAATGCAATATAATGCAATATGATATTTAAATCAAAATCCTGTATAGATGCCAAGAACGTTGTTGATACCCACAAGATTTATTTTAAGAATTTTCCCCCTCAACTATTTCCCTGGGAAGGCATGATTATTAAAATTTGTAAGAGAAGTGAATCAACAGTTATCCACTGCAGTTGTAGGGTTCCCATCAAGTTGGTTTTTCCAAACGGGTCCCACCTGCTCAGATTTGATGTGCTCTGATGCCTGAAAGACATCAGGGTAAGAAGGTCGCTCAAAGACACGATCTAATGCTTCCAGTTGCTGTTGTGTGAAAGTATCAGCACGAAGATGCTTCCGCAAACTATCCACACTGCTCTGGGAATCGCCATTGGGGACTGAGCTTTCTGTTACTTCTGTGAGACAGAGGAAGAGATAAGGGCATTAGTATGGCTTTATTTGCGAAAACCATCATAGAATTTTAGGAAGAGACCTTGGAGATCTTCTACTCCAGCCCCCTGTCCATAACAGCAGACTTATTCCATCATGGATAAATGGTAGTCCAATCTTTTCTTGAAAACCTCCAGTGATGGAGCACTCCCAATTCCTGGAGGCAAACTGTTCTATTGGTTAATTGTTCTCACTGTCAGGAAATTTCTCCTTAGTTTCAGGTCAGATCTCTCTTTCACGATCTTCCACTCATTGCTTCTTGTTCTGCCCTCAAGTGATTTGGAGAATAGGTCAATCCCCTCGTTTCTATGACTGCTCTTCAAGCCAGACATGACTTATATTATAGCTATGCATTTGGTTTTTCCTGCCTAAGTGCAGGGCCTTACTTTTCTCACCACTGAACTGGATAGGGCCCTATTCTCAAGTCTGTCAAGTTCCTTCCGAATGTTGATTTTATTTTCCAAAGTATTAGCAATTCCCACTAGCTTGGTGTCATTTGCAAATTTGATGAGTACCCCTTCAATCCCCTCATCTAGGTTATTAATAAAGAAGTTGAAGATCACTGGCCCCAAAACAAAACCTTCAGGTACCTCACTGCATGCTTCTCTAGAAGGTAGATGTAGTCCATTGATGATTACACACTGAGTGCAGTTGGTCAGCCAAGTGTAAATCCATCTTGTGGTGGTATTTACTATCCCATAGTGTTCTATCTTACCACATCCCATCACCTCTTTCAATCCCTGCAAATCTGGAAATTAGCTGACCCTTTCTGCCATCTTAGACCTTATTTATTGATTTAGCCTATATGTCACCCATCTAAGGTGATTCTAGGTGGCTTAAAATTGTTAAAGATTGTATCCTTTTCTTTCTTAAATAAAATATGCTTCAAAACCACATTTAATCCTTGGCAGGGATATTTAACTTAGAGTTTGTCCTCTACATCAATTGGTACATTTTGGCAGCAAAGAATTATATCCTAGTGGTGAATGTTTGACAAGTTGCCAGTGTTAAAAAATAAATCTACTATAGGCAGCACAAGCAAGTAAATAAATAAATCTGGGGTGTAAAGAAACTTTTATGTGAATTGCAAACAATGTGTAGATTTTAAAAGAAAACGTCTTGACATTTCTCACATCATTCCCATACCATTGCTTTCATTACTCTTTGAAAGAAAAATACCTCCACTTTTCAACAGGAGCAGCTCTTATTCAACAGCTGCAAAACCATATCACCTAAGATAAGACATAACCAAAGTTATTCAAAAAAATTATTTGAATTAACTCAAGTTGTGATACTTCTTATATGCCATACAAGGACATGTGCAGCCTCACTAGGTAGACTGATCCGTGTATGAAACACCATAGTACTTTTTGTTATAGATTCCAAGGGTAAGACCTCTTGATAACATTTTAGCCACACAAAGCAAAACTTTTTGAGGGAGAAATTATTTAGCTTACATCCTACCTAATTTGCAGTATTCTTGCGTTGAATTAAAAGTATTACAGTTTCTCACTTTTACCAGAAAAATATTGCACATCTGTAAAAGAATACATTTCTGTATTCTCTTAATAGTGAATATGAAAATAAATTTAAAATGTTAAGTATCTACAGCATATTCTTGCTATGCCCATTATGTAGCTGTAATCCAGAGATTTAAAAGTAAGTCCTGACTTCAACCTGAAAAGTAGAAGAAGCTAATTGCATTATGAAGGCAATACCCATTTTCTCCTATAAACAGCAAATTATTTTTATTATTGCAGCCAAAGGAAATTCTCAGGGTGCAGATCATATATCCTTCAACTTTACTACTCTATTTTGATCTTCCCGGCTATATGTGGTTTTGCAATATAATATAATCAATACTGCATTATATGCTGTAAACTAATACAATAAGACCATTGACAATGTTATCTATTGATTAGGACAAGCCTGCAGCCTCCTCCTCCTTTTCTGTAAGCACTGGACTTTTCCCCTTCAACCGAAAAAGAATGAACATCTGAAAGCTAGGCACTTCAAAAGGAATTCTTTATTGAAAGGAAGTCATCCCAGTACTAGTCAAAGCAGAATCTAAGATACTTCCAGGCATACAGTAATAGATGAAGGGAGTTAGAACCCCTCCCCTTATTTAGATGTGGATTTAGTCAAACAAAGAACCAATATGTTAATTCCCCCCTCCCCTTTTCTGGGAACGTATCTTAGAAGAGTTTCCCAGGGAGTATCTTCCAGAGCTGGAATTTTTATGGTCCCTTCTCCTCTTGCTATCTCTCCAAGAGGTGACAAGTTTCTAGACATCTGGCTCCAGTCCTCCAGTTGTATATCATGTGCAAGTTATATAGATTCAATATAAGATTTAATATATTCAGGTTACATCAAAAAGGTGGTGGCTCCAGGGCCTCGGGGAATAGCACATCCCTGGGGGCCCAGGCCCTGACCCAAGGTGAAGGGTGAGCGGGCAGCATGCATTGCTTACCTTTGGTGAGCTGAGCTGACTGGGTATCGGCAAGGCAACTGGCAAGGCGATTAGCTGGGCCATTTGGTAAAGGCGACATATATAGGACTGGGGGGTGGGCAGGGCAAGCATCGAGGAGTCAGAAAAGGTGAGCGAGCATCGATTTGAGCAGCCAGAAAGGGTGAGCAAGTGGCGACTGGGTGACTGGATCAGGGGCATGGCCAGCCAGAAGTCACTACCGGTTCGGCGACCCAGGCCAAATCGTTGCTACCAGTTCTCCTGAACTGGTGTGAACCGGCTAAATACTACCACTATTTTTCTGCTTTACTTCCATATCATTGCCTTCATCTACTCTTCAACCCATTGTTGAAACAACTATAAATTGTGCTTAACTATTTAAACTTAGTACGTAGTAGTTTTGGGATGTGGAGTGGTTTGACTGATATTCTATTGGCAGCCTAGTCAGGTGTCTCTTAATTGATGGAAAGAGTCCAGCACCCATTAGGCACCTTATCCAATTTACTTTGGTCCGATTATTATCTCAATCTCCTGGATAGTGGATGAACCTCCTTCCTTGTAATTTTAACTTCTGTGTTCTAGGACAATCAAGAATGAGTCCACTCTGTTTTCCATGTAAGAACCCTTCAGATATTTTAAAATCTTCTGGATTATCTCAGTTGCCTCTTTGTTAGACTAAACATACCCAAATAATTTACTTGTCCTTTATAAAGATAGGTTTCCAGATCCCTCATTCTTTAAACTTGCACAAATTTGTCACTGTGCTTTTTGAAGTGTGATGCAAGAATTTGATATTTAAAGTAAAAAACTGATATGTCGGGAGAGGAGTGGAATTTATTTCTGTTACCTGGCTGTTATGCACTTGTTAATGTACCCTAGAATATAATTTGCCTTTTTTGCATATCACACTCCTGGTTTATACAATATTTAACTTGTTCTTTCCAAGACACCAGGCTCCTTAACACATACATTTCAGCTAAACCATGGCCAACCTATACTTGCATTTTCATTTTTCAGCCAGGTATAGAACTCTATAATTCTTCTGGTTAAATTCCATCATATTAATTTCAAGCCTGCCTAGGTCTTGCTGAATCTTTCCCCTGTCCTCTGAAATTAGTAGCCACTGCTCCCAGATATGTCACTTGCAGACCTGGTAAGCCATTCTTTAATTTCCTCATTTAAAGTCAGACAAGGGGTTGTATTGTAATTAATAATATTTATGTATTGTAATTATTATTGCAAATGTTATTTTTTTTATTTAACCATAATTCATCTTTGTTTAGACTGAAATGGCTGGTAGCTTTTTATGACAAAACATCAGAAAACATGCATAGGTGTGGAGAGAGAAAAACATGCAGTCAAAGGAATGCATGGACCGACTGAATCCATAAGTATTCAGAAATTACCAGCATTCGAGTTAAGTGGAGTTACAAGATCACTGAAATGTATATTAAAAAAATTGTAGTAGAATATATCAGTTCTGATTCTGTTCCCCTATTTTATTTCTTCTTGATCCTGTTGCCACTTTCATGCTCATCCAGCCCATTTTTCTCAGTAGCATTCGTCGTTCTCTGTGTAATCTTGCTTTTTGCTTAACTTTTAAGGTCAGATAATGTTCTAACTCTGCTTCATGAATGTCAGTTCTCTAAAAAAAGAAAGAAATAACACTACTCTGGGGGTGAAAATAAGCCAGTGGAATCCAGTAGACCGCAGATTTTGAATGAAACATAAACATAGCTAGACAGGACTTTTTTTTTGGCTTTGAAAGAGAAATGGTGTCTCCATTCTTTGGTAAAGAGATTAGTTGACCAATTGATGTCTCTTGATTATGTCAACATTACCCCAAACAAGATTTTTATTGAATCAAAGGAAGTTTTCCTTTCACTACTGGTAATAACAGTTCTATAAATCAGATTCTTTTCTGAATTTAGTAGTGGGATAATTCAGCATTAAGAATTTCTGATGGATTGCCTACACAAACTGCCAAAGTGTCTTAACTGTCTGAAAAAATGTTCAAGTGTCAATCAACAAGTCATGTGCAAGCTTTTCCCTACATAAAAGCATCTTATATTTAAAATTCAACGTGTTATTAAAAAGTCAAACTAGCATTTTAGACTTTAAGATAGCTAACTTCAACAAACTAAGAGACAGATTAGGAAAATTGAATTGAATCGAATTCTGCATTGTCATTGTATGTATATACAGTACACATACAATGAAATTCACATAACACTCAGAGACCAGACCCAACATGCACACACATGTGACAATCCCCAAACACCCCCTACCCACCAAAATTCCCCACCCTCTAAAAACACACAAGCATCCACACAACAGACCAAGTAATACTGTCCAACAGCTCACTGGTGGTGGTCCTTAAGTTCATTGTTAAGTGCAATTATAACTCTAGGATAAAAACTGTTCAGAAACATGTGGTCCGAGTTTTAATTGTTCTGTATCTTCTGCCAGAAGGCAACAGTTCACAAAGATTGTAAGCAGGATTGGAAGAGTCTCTGAGAATGTTGTGCAATTTCCTCAAACAGCAAGATGTGGAGATGTCATTCAGGGCTGGTAGCTGGAGCCCGATGATATTCTGAGCAGTTTTAATGATTCTCTGTAGAGCTTTTCTGTCCCCTACAGAGCTGCTCCCATGCCATGCAAGAATGCTGTATGTCAGGACACTCTCAATGGTGCTGTGGTAGTAGGACAGAAGTAGATGCTAAGATAGATTTATCTTCCTGAGCATTCTCAGGAAGTACATATACCCTATACCAACAGGGATAGCATCAGAATCCTGAGAATGTTAGTACTGTTTTACACTATATTAATGCAACCATATTTGGAATACTGCATCCAGTTCTGGTCACCCAAAAAAGATGCTTGAGATCCTAGAAAGACGGCAGAAAAAGCAACTAAGATGTTCAGGGATCTGCAGAATAAATCATATGAGGAACAGTTAGGGGAACAAAATATGTCTAGCCTTATGAAGAGAAGAATTAGGGGTGACATGATAGCGGTCTTCCAGTATATGAAGGGCTGCCAAAGAGTGGCGGTCAACTTGATCTCCAAAACTCCTGAGGGTTGGACAAGAACCAATGGATAGAAAGTCATGAAAGAAAGTTCCAACATGGAACTAAGGAGGAATTTCCTGACAGTGAGAATGATTAACCAGTGGAACAGCTTCCCTTCTAGAGTTCTGGGGCTCCATCACTGCAGGTTTTCAGAAAAAATATTGGACTAACATTATTAAAAATATTGGACTACCATGTGATGAAATAAGGTCTCCTGCTATGGGTAGAGGGTGCGACTAGAAGACTTCCAAGGTTCCGCCCAACCCTATGATTCTATGACTATTTCACAGTGCCAGTCTTTTGGGAAGAGTGAAAACAGTTTCCGCCTTATCTTCTAATCCATCAAAATTTATGGTATTGGAGATAATAAAATAATGAACATTTAGCTTCTTACTTTCTTTTTGTATTAAAATCTAAACGATCTTTACTTTAGGTGCTGCAAACTGAACTATGAATTAATTAACACACTCTGCCCAGTAGCTATCTTAGTATTTATAACAATGATATCTGTGCATAAATATCCGTGTATACACAGTGATTCAATCTGCAAGAGAAACCCGAGCTTTCTCGAGCCAATGTAAGCTCCCCTTTCCTTCATTTATTCAGGTTCCTTAAGATTGTGACAAAACTGTCACTCTAAATTTGCAAGAGATTATGATGCTCTCCCTAGGATGGAGAGAAGTGATATATGATATCTGCTCCCCTATTGATTGCCTCATCTTGTGGCAGAAGATGGGCAAGATGAACTTGAAATGAACATCAAGTCTCAACTCTTTGTGTGTATAATACACTATTTAATCCCACACTTTTCAGCTGCTAGGGAATTTAATTGATCAATCATACCCCACTAATAGTTCTGTTCAAGGATGATGGGTAGTACCTACACAAACTCAGGATCTCATCTTGACAGGCCTTGCACAGAGAAAGGTGGCAAACCAATGAAAGAAGAAGCAGGAAAGGGTAAGTCTGCATCTGATTGATTTATTTGTGGGTCAATATATACAGGATTGCAGTATAAATAAACAAAAAGAGCGGTCAAATATAAGACAATGAGACTAAGGTTTAAGTAGCAAATGCATTCAGATTCTGCATCAAATAACATTCTGTGTTAGGATGCTACTGTTTTGCTCTGCCAAATTTTGCTTTGCCAAATTAAATTAATGGCAATGACTAGAACATGGATTTTTTTTGCTTAGAACTGATGCACAACTTCCTATTTCAAGGCTGTAGCCACCATTCAGAAACTGACTTGAGTGTCAGGTCCTTTAGGACCTTTAGGTTTCTTGAAATAATGCCTGTTTCAAGAGTTCTGCTTTCTTGAAGAGAGAGAGGAGAGGCAAGTCCTTACATTAGGCAGGATCTGCAAAAGTGGAGAAGCTTTGCTCTATCGAGGGTACCCTATAAACCATGTCCAACTATGGCAGCAAACATGGGGAAGATAAGTGCTGGGGGGAAACTTCCAACATGACCCAAGCTGATGCAGCCTCCAGATGCTCAGCTGAGGAATTGGCTACCCTGGAAGACCCACGAAGCTGACCATTGGTGTGGGGAAGAAAGACAGCTGGGAGGGGAGAACCAAGGGAATCACCCTCACCCGTGGCAGCTGGCAGCAAGGCTGGAGGTGTGAGCTGGAAGTCCTGTCTGACCATGATGACCTGGATGAGGAGCCAGTCTGAGAAGATCACTTCAAGAAGCATGGCCAACTCAAACATGGCCAACTCAACATCACTCCTTTAATATGCCCGGTTCAGGTGACTTCATTTTTAAACAAAGGTTTTTGGGTGTGTATTGGTGGTTTGGCTATGTCATACAGGCGTGGCCAACTCAACATCACTCATGTCAAGGGATGCTTCTCCTTGCCTGGCCTCTCATGACTGTGGGGATGCTGCAACGGTCATAAGTGTGAAAAATGGTCATAAGTCACTTTTTTCAGTGCCATTGTAACTTTGAATGGTCACTAAATGAACTGTTGTAAGTCAAGCATTACCTGTAGAAAAATATAAAAAGCTTCTTTGCTTGCAAAAACTGCCCTAAATATCAATCTTTAGATTAAAACTATCTGCAAGCCGGAGTTACAAATCAGGCAGGGTGCCAGAGCACCTTGAGGAATTAAAATAATTAAAATGCAGTGATAACTATCAAGCAGCCAACTCTTGCTCATAAAGTGAAACCCTTTAGCAGAGAGGTCATTTAAGCTCTCCAGAAAAAGCACACCCAAGAAAAGCAATCCTTAGATCCATTTGCACCACTTAAAAATATCCGCTGGTCTCACTCATCTCACAAGAGATCCTAAGGAAATCATCCAGATTTAAGGAAAAGTCACATGCCCCCCCTGAAAGGCAGTAAAAAAACCAGTGCCAAACTTGTATCCTGCCTCTTGGAAGTATACCCCAAAAGAACAGTGCCAGATCCCACTGAAGCAGTGAAGGAAGACCCCACCTTCCCCAGATAGAAAAACAAACCATGAGGCAGGAAAAAATTCAAACACAATACAAATAATTAAATCACAATAGTAGCTGTTGCTTGTTGAAACTGAATAGGGAAAATTATCCCATCAATAAACACAGGATTAAACGTCACCAAGCACAGAATTAACCTTCACCAAAAAACAGTTTTAGACCAAAACTCAGAAAGGGTATAAACACACGTTTGAATGTCAATCTTTCTAGCCAGCCAAGAAGCCTTGCTGAATGTCATTCATCTTGGTTCCCTGTCATTAAAAGCTTCTTTCTGACAGCTCTGCTTCATTATTCAATTATTTCTTCAAAGTGCTACTTGTCCAGGGAAGTATTTCCTCCCAACAGCAGTGTAAAAATCTTAAAACAACCCTTCTCCTTTAAGAAAGTAAAGCCCCAGAAGCTCCAGAAACAGGAAGTCTAGGCATACTGGCAAGAATGTAATAAGGGTGGGAAAAAACAAAAGATTGCTTTGAACTACCGGTTCTCCAAACTGTTTAGAAAGTTAACAAGGGGTTCTATAGAACCAGTCAGAACTGGTAGAATCCCACCCCTGCCTGGTTGTAACCAGTATTCTCTTTGTCATACATTTATAGCCTCTTTTAACTGCATACTGCTGTACTTCATAGTTATACCCTTTATTTTCATATTTATACCATAACATTCTATATATTTATCTCATTCCTTTCCCTTCTTTACTTTCCTCTCTTTCCTTCTCTCTTTCCTCTTCTCCTCTCTCCTCTCCTCTACTTTCCTCTCCTTCCCTCTCTCCTGCTCCTCTCTTCCCCTCCCTTTCCCACTCTCCTTTCCCCTCTATTTCTCTCTCCTTCCTTCTCCTCCTTTTTTCTCTTCTCCTCTCCCCTCTCTCCTTCCCTCTTCTTCCATCTCATTCCTTCCCCTTTTCCCTTGGCTTTTCTCCCTTTCTCTCCTTCACCCCTCTCCACCCCACCCCACTTCCATCTCTCCCTTCTCTCTATTTCCCTTTCCTTTCATCTTTTTCTTTTCCTTATTTTATATAAATTACTATTTCCCTACAAAGTACAGTGTATTTTCCAGGTATTGCCTCTTTCAAGTATACCTATAAATTTTCTTGGTATTACGTTAAAAGAGAACAAACTTAATATGGACTATTTTTAGATACATAATATTGTACATCATAATTATATCCACTTACTTATGTCATTTTCCAATTTTGTGCGTAAGTAATTCTAGCTGCTATTATTACATGTAACATTAAGTATATACTTCTTTTATTGTACTCCCCTAGTAGCATACCTACTAAGAATAGTTCTGCATTTAGGTCTATTTGTTGTGCTATCATCTCCTCTAAACACACTTTTATCTTTAACCAGTATTTTTTCGCCGATGGAGTGGTCCAACACATATGATAATAGGATCCCTGTGCCTGTTTATATTTCCAGCACTCTGGAGATATATTTGGGGACATTTTTGCTAATCTTGCTGGTGGTAAATGCCATCTATAGCAGGGGTTGCCAACCTTTTGGACCTCAGGGACCACCAAACTCATAATTTTAAATCCTGTGGACCACTAATATGAATTTTGACTGATGGTGACTTGCTGACATTAGTGGGAGAGAGGTGGGGGAGAAAGATCTGATCTAACATAGGAGGGCGCTGGTGGTAGTCTCTCTCTCACTCTCTCTCTCTCTCTCATACACACACACAAACACACACACAGGTCCTTCATACACCCGCACCACTTCTAAGGCAGCCACATTCCTAACCTGCTTTTCAGCTCAGTTCTCAGGGGCAAAGAGAGAGAGTAGGGGGTATTCTGCGATTGGTAGGAAAATGGGGTTGGGGATTTTCCTGCAGACTTTTTTGGCATTTTCCCAGGGTCTCTGTCTGCAGAAAATTTCCTACCCCATTTTCCTGACCGACTGACTGTTCTTTATTTGGGATCGCAGGATACCATCTCTGTTTTCAGGGAGAGAGAGACTTTTGGCTTCATGCAAGGAAAGCAGCAGAAATCTTTTTTTCTCTCCCACCAAACTCTGCCAGAAATGAGTCTTTGCCGGCGCAAGCTCTTGGAGCAGGATTCCTTGCAGGGTCCCAAAGACTCATTTCTGATGGAGTTTGAGGGAGAGAAAGAAAGACTTTTGTTGCTTTCCTTGTGTGCAGCCAAAAGCAGAAGAAGTGGAAAGAAGCAACCCGGTGGCCACGGAAGTTCACCCCCTCTGCCCTTTCCCCACTCCCCTCACTACCTCATGTTGTTCCGATGCAAGCCTTGTGTTGCCGCAGGGCATGTGGGTGGAGCAGCTTTGTTTTCCCGCACAGCCTGGATTAATTGCTTTGGGGGGTGCTCTGGGGGTGACATTTCTCTGCAGACCACCAAAATCTCGTGGCCCACCAGTGGCCCATGGCCCACCATTTGGCAACCACTGATCTATAGAACATTTTGTACAGATTTTCTTTATATACTGCTGACATTGTTAACTTGTAATTTCTTTCCCATAATTTTTGTCAGTTATCCAGTTTTATAGTGTGCCCACATTTTTTGCCCATACTATCATAGTTTCCTTTACAGATCCTTCTTCCATTTTAAAATTCAATAAAATTTCTTCATCAGTTTTTCTTCTGTCCCTAGTAATATCTTATCCAGTTCTTTGTGGTTCGCTATAGAATCCATGTAGGTCTGCATCTTTCTTATATCTCATTTGAATTTGCATATAGGACCACCAGTCCAAATCAATTCCCTGATTCGTTGGTTCTTGATATCTTACTATTTTATCCAGATGTAAAATGTTAGGATGTACTAGTGCTTCCATCGTGGATAGCCAGATTGGTATTTTCATATAATGTTTCAGTTTAGTTTTTTCCCATACTAACAACAGAGCATTTCTAACATAGTGTCTTTGAAAGTAATTGTGGTTTATTTTTCCTATACTATATAAACGTATGCCATCCCAGTTGTAGGTCATGTCCTTCTATCATCAATATCCTTTTATTCTTTAAATTTATCCACTCTTTTAACCATGTAAGCACTGAAGCCTGGTAGTACAGCTCCCAGTCCGGTAGCCCAAATCCTCCCTTGTTTTTAGTGTCTTGTAACATTTTCAATTTAATTCTTGGTTTTTTGCCTTGCCAGATAAATTTTGATATCAATCTAATTTAAATCTTCAAAAAGGTTTTTCCCTATTTTTATCGGAATTACTTAAAATAAAAATAAAATTTTTGGTAGGATATTCATTTTAATTCTTCCAATCAGTGACAATTCTTCCAATCAGCAACAGTTGTAAATTTTTCCATTTTTCCAAATCTATCTTTATTTGCTGTATTAATTTGGTATAATTGTCTTCTTTGATAGATATCTTGCTCTCAGCCAAATTCCCAAGTATTTAACTTTTTTTAGTTATCTGCATGTCCATCTTTTCTGCTAATTCAATTTTCTGTTTATTTGTAAGGTTCTTTGTCAGTATCTTTGTCTTTTCCTTGTTTATTTTAAGTCCTGCCACTGCACTTAACTCTTCTATTTTTTTATTAATTTGGATCCTGTTTCTAGGGTTCCTCCAGGATAAATACTAAGTCATCCACAAATGCTTGTACTTTATATTGTTATTTTTAAAAAAATCTTCAGGCCTTTTATTTCCTGGTCTAGTCTGTCTGAATAGGACTTCCAGGGTTAATATAAATAATAGAGGGAATAGTGGACAACCTTGTCATGCGCCCTTATTTATGTTAAATTTTTCTGTTATTTTTCCATTTACTATCACATTCACCATTTGGTTGGAAGATATTGCTTGAATCATCTTTACAAAATTCTCTCCAAAGTTCATGTTTTTCAATTGTGATATCATAAACTGCCAGTTCATATTATCAAAGGCTTTTTGTGTGTCCAGGAAGATCAGTGCTAGCTGTTTTTTGGGATGGGCTTTGTAGTATTCCAGTATGCTCATGATAATCCTCATGTTATTTTTCAATTGTCTTTTCGGTAAAAAAAACCATTCTGGTAAGAATGTATGAATTCATTTAAAAATCTTTCTGACATTATGGAGGGAAATATTTTGTAGTCAACATGTAACAGTGATATTGGTGTGTAATTTTTTATCTGTTGATAGTCTATATCTTTTTTTGGTATTAATGTAATGCATGCTTCTGTTCATGTTTTAGGGAGTTCGGCCTTTAAAGCACTTCATTGTGGACGTCCAGCAGAAATGGTCCTAGTGATTCCTGCATATTTTTTATAAATTTCTGGGGGGATCCCATCTGGTCCTGGTGTTTTATTGGTTGTTTGTTTTTTGCCTTTTAATTTCTGTTTTCAGTATTTTTTCACTTAGCATTACTCTCATTGTGTCTGATATTTTGTTTAGGACAGCTTTTTCCAATTATTGTTTATTAGTATTTTCTGATATATTTTCTTGACAATACAGTTTCCTAAAGAATTCCTGGGTTATTTTCTTTTTTTCTACATTCTGATATTGAAGATTTCCCTTTTCATCTTGTAATTGATGTATCATTTTCTTTTCTTTTTCTTTTTCTAGCTTGTCTGCTAACCATCTACCTGGCTTATTTGCATGTTCAAAAACATTTTGTTTCACCCTTTTAAGTTTTTGTGCCATATCTTCTTGCACTATTAAGTTCAATTTATATTTTATTAAGTCCTTTTTCTTTTTTTTCTTTTTTTGTGGGTCTTCCTGCAATTCTGTCTCTAATCTTTTAAGCTCCTCTTTTAAGCTCCTCCTTTTGCTGTTTTTTCTTTTCCTTATTTCTTTTGGCTACATATGTTATCACTAGTCCTCACATGTATGCTTTTGCCATATCTGAGACATTTTGCAATGATGTTTCTTCTTTTCTATTTTCTTTAAAGAAGAATTTCATTTCCTTTTCCACCATTTATATAAGCTCCTTGTCTTGGCTTGATTCATTGTCCATCACATTTTCTTCTTTTGTCCCTTCCATATCACTTTTATGGGGTTAGAATCTGCCCATATATTTGTTGCTATATCTACCTCTTGGATGTCTGTTCTCATTCCTGATGTCATCCACACAATGTCTATTCTCAATCAGGATTGATGACCATTCGAATAGAATGTGTATTGATTTGTTTTTGAGTTTAATTCTCTCCATGCATCCTGCAAGTCTAATTCTTATGTCATCTCAAAGGTTTTTGGAAGTGTTCTTCTTACTGTTTAGTTTCTTTTGCTTCTTCTGTAAATGTCTTTGGACAGTGCTGGCTTTTTGGCTTTGTAATGGAGATGAGCACCGTCCCCCTAGAGGTGGAAACAACTAGCACGTATGTGCGAGGGGAACCTTTACCTTCACCTTTAATCTTTTTTAGCATCCACAATTGCGTTGAAGTCCCCTATTAAAGTCTATTTCCATTATCTTTTTTGTGAAGTCTTTTGTAAAACTCTTCCTGCATATTATTTGGGGTATATATTGCAATCAGAAGGGTTTGTTTCGGATTTATTAGTATCTCTGTCATTAGTATTCTTCCTTCTTCACCTGTGTATATTTGTTTGGATTTTAATGATTCTCTCATACTTATTTTTCTGTAGTATTTCCTCCAGCAAGTCCGTCATCACCTCACTTAGGTTTTCGTCTTTCTCTTCAACAACATTCTGGAATCTCTGATAAAAAGCGCTGCCTTTTCCATTTTCAGAAAAATTATTGTCTCTTCTAAATCTCTATTAGCCAAGGATAGTTTTTGGTCCATTTCTTCCAACCCACCAACCCCTGTTTGTTCAGCCCTTACTTCTACTTTTTGTATCCTCTGCTCATTCTTCATTAGCATTTGCTGGATATTCCTTATCTTTTCATCCATCTTACATATATCCCCTTTCATCGCCCCCATTTCACTTTTGATCTCATCAGGATTTTTGGACATGGCTTCCTGAGTTTTAGTCATGGCTTCTTGTATCAATAGTAGCATTGCTTGCATGTTCTTCATAGAGCTTGACTTCTCCATGCCTAGCATAGTTTCTATCAAATGTTGATTGGAACGGGATGAGGGCATCTATAAGGTTTTCTTTCCTATCTTTGATATGTTTGATGTGCTTGTCATCTCTTCTGGTCAAAAAGTATTACTCCAAAATAGCAAATACGCTAATTATTTTTACACTGCTAGAAACTTTATCCCCACACCCCCTGGTGTGGGAAACACTCTGAAATAACAGTAGAGGTCACCCCACACTCAATAATGTATATAGACTATTTTGGCTATATATGTATATCTTTTAGTCTAAACAATTAGTAATTAAACATTAATAATAATCAGTGAGGATTAATACTTCTATCAGTTCTATTAATTATTCATAAATCTTAAGTGTAGGTCTCTCCTTTCTTCACCACTCAAATTTGTAATCATACAGACTTTGTCCCCAGGGTTGTTATCATTCTTTTGAGAGTCTTTTTGCAGGCTAAGATTTATAATTCGTAAAGGTCCCAAAACCCATAAGATCCCTGAAATTTTTCCAGAACAATTTTTCCTGGGTGATTATACAATTTCCAAGTTCACTGAAAGTATTTCCCTTCTTTTTCACTCTTCCATATTCAAACTTAAGTTATGTCCTCTAAATGTCTCAGAAGGCCTTTTGTAATTTTTATAAATATTGCATCAGTCGCTTTATTTTATATGCACCCTTCTTATCAGTAGATGGTGCTCTTGCTCTTTTTGATACTGAAACCGTTTCTTCCCAAGCACTTTAAATCCAACCTCTGTCAAAAGCGAAAAAGACAAGAAAAGGAATAAAGACAAGATAAAATCCTTTCAAAGTGGTTAGTCTAGGCTTTCCTCATGCTTGATCTCCATTTCTTTATAGTTGTTCTGCACTTCTATTCTGGATCAGTCATTGACTCCAACCACTTAATCACTGCTTCTCTCCTGGAGTGGAAATCCTGCTTCAGTCTTTTTTGAGTCACATTTTCACACTTTTCTATTATTATACCAGGGTAAATCCATTGCAGAGAGTTAGAATTGAAAAGTTCTCACCCAGCACCTCCATGTTGCTTCTTGATTTTTGCCTTCCGGTCTCTTGTCTAGTTGTCACAACTTCGGATCAGCCATACTGCCCATCTTTCCTCACATTGGCACCAAGGGCACCCTTCGCTCTAGTGGGAGATTGCCTTTCTCCATGCTGTCTTCGGGGCTTCCTTCTACTTTTGCTTACTTCTCTGGGGTTCGCAATGCCCATTAAGGGTCACCAAACATGAGAAATTGGTTGAGGATAACGAAGCCCAATTTTCCCACTCTGCTTCGCTGTGACACCACAACTGCAAATCACCCCCAGAAGCATCTTATGCACTTTGTGCTAGAGGGTTTCCAAGATCTGAGAGCTCAAAGCTCCCTGGACCACCAAGATGGAGGGGACGAGAGACAAGGCAGAGACAACAGAAGAAGACTGAATTCTCTCATTCTGGGAGCTGTGGACCACACCACCTGAGCAGATGGGGCAGTGGCCACCCCTGGAAACCCTCCAGACCATGTCCCAGGGCCAGTGAATGTACCTGGATCAGAAGCTGGGAGAGCTCCCCAGCTGGAATGGAAGGCACCCCCACCCCGGGCATCAAGTTTGATGGAGATCCCCAGCAATTGGGATTCTTCCTAATCCAGGGAGCCTGGGTCCAAGTTGTCACCCTGACCCTAGAAGGAGCAGTTGCAAGGTGGATTGATGACCCTCCACAATGCGAATGCCTCAGAACTCCAGAACTTTGATTGCTTCCTGATGGCTCTCCACCACTGGTTCGAGGACTCTTTAACTGACCGCAAAGCCTAAGACCACATCAAAATGGTGAGGCAAGGCCACTGGCCAGTAGCCGTATACACTGAGGAATTCTGAGACCTGGCCTGCCATGTGGACTAGCCAGAAGACATCCTGGTGAGCTGCTTTAAAGATGGGCCAAATAATGACCTTTACCATGCCTTCATTGCCCACAGAATCCCAAATTACCTCCATGATTTAACAGTTCTCTGTCCTAGCAGAGGAGGCAGAAACTGACCAAATGAGGAACCAGTAGTGGTCGTGCTGAGTCTGAAAGAGGTCCCTGCCCAAGAAGAAGAGAGAGCCTGCCAAACCACAAGCAATCACACTGTGCTCGACCACCTGTTTCAAGTGTGGGAAGGATGGCCATCACACAGCTGAGTGCTGCTCAAAAATCCCAGTGAGGAAGAGTGCTCATCCCATGGCTGGACAAAAGCCCATGGAAGCCAGAGACACAGTGCTGAAAAGCAGCAAGGTTATAGAATTCCACCTATCCTCTAAACCAAGGGTAGGAACTCCGATCCCATCTGAGGAAAACCCTGGGCCATCCAAGAGCAACCTTGAAGATGACCTCTTGGTAAGTGGACTGATTGAGCCAGTCACTTTACCCCTAAGACTATTAATATCCAGTTTTGGGAGGAGAGTAAAAATGACAGCTCTGCTAGTCTCAGGGTGCACCAGGTGCCTGGTAAGCCCGACCCTAGTAGGGAAATTGGTGATCCACCTGAAGAAACTAAAAAGCCCAATTTCCTTTTGCCAACTGGATGGATCTGTCACTTAATGGGGAGACCCAGGATTGAGTGGCCCATGTTTCTGGGACTCACTTGGCTGAAGCAATGGAATCCTCAAGTAAATTGGAGAAAGAGAACCTTAAGATTTCTATTGGGGGGATGACAGCACCAAGCAAAGGCGATGAGGATCAATGAGAGACCAACCAAAAGGGGGAAAGCAGCCACTATGAAAACCAGGTCATTGCAAGGTATCCTCTAAGAATACAGAGACCTAACAGAGGTTTTCAGTGAAGAAGGATGCTCCATTATTTGACTCACAGACTGTGCTATTGAAATTCTCCCTGGTGTTAAACTACCAAAGCCAAAGCTGTACTCCATGACCCCTAAAAAGTTAGAGTAGTTACATGCCTTCATAGACAAAAACCTAACCCGGGGCTTCATTCAACCAGCTAGACTCAAAGTGGCAGCCCCAGTACTATTCTGAGAAATGGATGTGTCTCTTTGTTTGTGCATTGATTATAGGGGTCTGAACACAGTGTGCATGGAGAATGTATATCCCCTTCCCCTCATGAAGGACATGTTGGCTCACCTTTCTAAGAGGAAGATCTTATCCAAACTAGATTTGTGCAAAGCCTATTACCAGATTAGGATTAGGGAGGGGGTTGAATGGAAGACCATATTCAATTGGCCTCTGGGATGTTTCCAGTTTAACATGCTGCCCTTTGGGCTACAAGGCCCCTCTGCTGTTTTCATGGAACTGATCAATGATGTGCTATGAGTACCTTTACAAGGAGTTTTTGGTTTGCCTTGCTAACATATTAATCTACACTGAAACCAAAGCGGAGCACATAAGACTTGTCCAAGCATCCTAAACAAGCTCCACACTGCAAAGGTTTATGCTAAACTACCAAAGTGTAAATTTCACCAAGAGAAAATAAACTATCTATGCTATCACATCTCACATGAAGGGGTGGAAATGGACCCAGAAAAAAGTGTGAGCAGTGATCGACTGGGCTCCACCATGCACAAGGAGGTAACTGCAGAGTTTTCTGGGTTTCACCAACTTCTATAGGCAGTTTGCCCAGATTGTTCTCCCCATCACCAACCTGCTAAAAATAAAAAGGCGGGGGGAGGGGGGGAACAAGACAAGACAAGACAAGCCAAAAGTAGATTAGCATAGTGGTGAGCATTGGAGAAACTACGGAAACTCTTTTCCGCCCAGCTGGTGTTAAAACCTCCGGACCTAGAAAAGCCTTTCATAATCCAAGCATATGCCCGAGATGTGGCAGTCAGGGCCATCCTGTTCCAGGAAAACAAACAGGGGCAATTACAGCCCTGTGCTTACACCTCAAAAAAATTAATGGACACAGAGCTGGACACATGGTCTGGGAAAAGGAGGCTTATGCTCTCTATTGGTCCCTCCTTACTTGGTCCCATTTCCTGGAAGGGGAAAAAAATCCTATTCCAGGTATGGATGGACGACAAGAATCTGGAAGCCCTTAAAAACCCCATGGAAATTATTCTCCAAACAAGTACGCTGGGCCCAGTACTTCCAGTGCTTCAACTTCACTCTTCAATACCTTCCAGGCAGAAAAAAAAAAATTCTGGCTGATGCTCTGTCCAGACTGCCACATTACAATAGCAATAAGCCAGAGATAGCCAAACTGCTGCTCCTGGCCTCACAACTAGCCACTAGAGTAGTGATCGGAGTGCAAACAAAGGAGACCTCCCGACAGACAATACCACTACCTTACTCTTGCTTACTAAAAGAGGGCCTGCCATGGATGGGGGTGGCGGGTAAGCTGTACATCCCAGAAAGCCAAAGACTCAAGCTCATGCAAACCTGCCATGACTCTAAGATGGCCGGTCATTTTGGTTTCATAAAAATCTTATATCTGATAAAAAGACAATTCTGGTGGTGGTCTCTTAAAAAAGACACTGAGAGTTATGTGGCCAACTGTCCTGTCTGTGAGGCAGCAAAAAGGCACCAAGGGAAAATGCCTGACCTGCAACTGTTGGGTGAACCTTTAGCACCCTGGAGAGATATCTCCATGGACTTTATCATGAAATTGCCTGAAAGTTCAGGGAATACTGTCATTTGGGTAGTAATGGAACTATTCTCCAAACAGGTCCACTTTACCCCATGCCAGAAGGTCCCCATGGCAAAAACCCTAGCAAAAATGTTCTTACGCCACACATACTGTTTGCATGCCCCCCCCAATAATCATTTCTGATAGAGGGGTCCAATTCACTTCTAAGTTCTAGAAGGTATTCCTAGCCCACCTTGGGACCAATCATGGCCTGAGTTTGAGTCACCATCCTCAAATGAATGAAGGGACAGAACAAACTCAGTTGTAGAACAAAGCCTAAGATGCTTCATAAATTCCCAACAGGACGATTGGATGAACCTACTGCCCTTTGCAGAGGTGGCTTATAACAATGCAGTCTATTCTAGCACAGGGTTCACCCCTTTTAGAATAGCCACTGGCCAAGAGTTTAACCCAATGCTAGAACTACCAGTGGATGAACCCACCATACCATCTCTTAAGGAGTGATATTGCAATTGCAAAACACATGGCTAGTTGTGGGAAAGGCCTTAGAAGAGGCATGATTGATGTCCAAAGCATAAACAGATAAAGAAATGGGTGGAACCAAAGCCATTCCAGGTCAGAGATAGGGTCTACTTATCCACAAAATTTGTACAGTCCTTACAATCCTCTAGGAACTAGGATCAAGTTTAAACTTTCCTGTTTCTGGTCTTCCTGTCACTTTGATGTACCTACTTGGGAAAGGGAGAAAGAGAGATTGGCTTGAGGCCTTCTGTTTTGTCTCAGATTTGAAGGAACTAGCAGATTGGCACCTGAGAACAGCTTTTATCATTTTCTGAACTCGGGTTCTCACAACAACGTCACACTAGTGGATTGGCTTGCCTTGGACTGGACATAGGGGAGGGGTTTTCTGCAATGTTTAACCTAATGGTTCTGAGTGGGAATTTCAGATCCTGCCTGCTTTACTTGCTATCACTTTCTGTCAATCAAAGTTTCCTTTTGAAATGATGCCTGTTTCAAGAGTTCTGTTTTCTTGAAGGGAGAGGAGAGGCAAGTTCTTACATTGAGTTAATTTGTGGTAATCAGGAATAACTAATTTTGTCTCCTTCCCAAACCTTGTTCAGGAAACCTGGGGCTTTGCTGCTATCATTTAAGATATACACCCTAAAGGGTATGACTAGGGCTAAAAGCCTCAGGGCGGGATGATAGCAGTGTCTTTATAGTCAGATATCCAATAGCAAAGCAGGGAGTTGGGGCTATATACTGTACATTTGTGTATTATTTCTATATAATAAATCATAGCATTGAGACACACACCTGTCAATAAAACCCATTTGATTGGGAAGAGGGGCACTGCTTAAAAAGACAAAAGGCAAGATGCTAATATACAGTGATATGCAACATATATAGTATTATTGACACTGTGAAAAGTCAACATGACTATAAAGAACAGTTCAGTGATATTGGTAGATTAAAAAATAGAGAAATTGAAAGAATAATATATACAGAAGAAACCCTTTGTCATTGTGCTGGCAATGGCAATAGAGTGGCCACTATTTTTGTTTCTGTGACAATGGTGTTAGTGTGTGTAAGTAAATGATAAACTAAGAAAGAGAAAGGAGTTGATAAAAATATACAATAAATCAGTTCAATTATTTAATAAAGCTCATGCAAGAGATTTTGAACAATAGGAGTTTGATTTGCAGATCTGTCTGTCTGCCCATGTTGCTGGTATTAAAGTAGAAAGCAAGCAAATTCTATGACTCAGTGGAAAGAGCAAAGATTTGTTTATGCAAACATGGATTACTAAATTACCACATTTACTAATTCATGAAACCAAGCTATCAACTAATCATGCTGGTTTGGAAAGCATGTTGAGCCATGAAATAGTTAACTCTATCTTAGACCAGCATGTTTCAAGAACCAGCTAAAGTCTTCACTAAGGCAATCTACCTAGAATGAATCTTCTAAGTTGTCACCCATTTGGGGGAATATAAGGGTGCCCTTTATTTCAGTGATCACATATTCAAAGCATCTTCTATTTTTGAACTTGTCTCACTGATATTTTTTATTCTGAGCTTCCAGTCTGCCTCGGTTCCTGCCTTCTTTCTTTCGCCCTCTTCTCCTTGGATACTGTTATGTCCCTGGACCTTGAAGAAGTTCCCACCAAGGTCCGTTCGCTGCGGGGCGGCTGCCCCTCCTCATTGGCTGGGTTTCCCCAGCAGCCTGCTATAAAGCAGGCTGCTGGGTCCAGCCCTTGAGCTGTTCGCTGCGAGCCAGTCCCAGGCTGAGCAAGCACGTTCAGCCCTTGTAAATAAACCTTGTTGCACTAAGCCCTGGTTCAGCCTCTTATTTCCCATACGTAATACTGGCGACGAGGATGGGATGGCTACCAGAGGCAAGCTGCAACGCTGAATCACTAATATGCTGATCTGCAGCCCAGAGAGAGAGAACGATCAGCCAAAATAGGGCAAGCGCTGACCGCAACCCAGAGAGAGCGATCAGCCCGAAATGAGAACGAACGCTGAATCACTATAACGCTGATCCGCAGCCCAGAGAGAGGCGGTCAGCTAAAATAGGCAAACGCTGATCGCAGCCCAGAGAGAAAGCGATCAGTGAACAAGCCAGCGAGAGTGAGAAGCGCTGCGAGCCGCAGCCGCCGTGCCGTTTAGGCGCGAAATTTGAATAGCTGTCAGCGAAGCACATTCAAATACAACACAGCGTTGTATTACGAAGTCACTAACGCCCACACAGGCGCGAATTTCAAAAGACGCTACCAACGACCGTTGCAGTCTAAACACCTGATCCCCAGAGAGAGAGAAGGAATTGCAAATTTCACCAGAGCTGAAGTCACTTGCCTAGCACAGGCACTAAACCTCTACTGCTACCCCAGAGAGAGAGAGCACTTGCCTAGCACAGGCACCAAACCTCTACTGCTACCCAGAGAGAGAGCATTTTTTCCCCAACAGGTTAACCAGCAGACCTACAACATGAACGCCAATCCAGCCTTCCCAGCATTCAAGCCAGATGAGGAGAAGTGGGAATCATACAAGAATCGATTTAATTATTACATCGACGCCATCGGATTGGCTGAGGCAGGGGAACACCGAAAGAAAGCACATTTCCTGACCTACTGTGGAGCCATCGTTTCGATACAGCCACAGCTCTTGTGGCTCCACGTGAGTTAAAAATGTCCCCTGGACAGAACTGTTAGAAATCCTTACTAACCACTATTCTCCTAGACCTTCACAGATTGCCAGACGTTTCACCTTCAGAATGAGGAAGCAGGGGGACAAAGAGAGCATCAATCAGTACATGGCTGCTCTCAGGACTGCAGCACTCCATTGTGGGTTTGGCAGCTACCTTGATGACATGCTCCTAGACCAGCTGGTCTGTGGGGTCAAGGACCCGCGCCTACAAAGACGGCTGCTCGCCAAAAAGACCTTAACCTCGCTCAAGCCTCGAGGAAGCCCTGGCAGAGGAGCTGGCATCTCATTCAGCCACCGAGATCCAAGGTTCTGTCACCAAGCAAACAGCAGTTTCCGTCCACTCAGAAGAGGTGATCAATGAGGAAGACCCGAGTGACGAGGCCGACATTCACCGCCTCACAAACGCCAGGCGCCTCAGGTAGGAACCAGACAGGATAACACCGGGCCATCCAAGCACATCACGTTGTGCCTTTCCTGTGGTGGACCCCACTTGAGGACCACATGCAAATTCAAAGGAGCCACTTGCAACAACTGCCATAAGAAGGGGCACATTGCAAGAGTATGCCAAGCCTCACACAACGCAGCACAAAGGGCATCTTCATTCGCACATGCCGGACCCAAAAGGCAAGTATTAAACTGCCGCACTAATCAAACTTGCTATTCTATTAGTAAAATCTCTCTTTCCGTCTTATTAGAAGGTAAACCTTGCAACATGGAGGTTGACACGGGTCAGCGCTCTCCATTATTTCCTGGAACACCCTCAAGGAGCTTCAACCCAGCCTATCAAGAAGCCGACTCCAGAAGTGCCAGCTTAGCCTAAAGGACTACCAGGGGAAGACCATTCCTGTAATCGGCAGAGGCAAGTTTTTTGTTAATTTTAAAACCTTTAAGGGCCACCTACCTCTAGTGGTAGTGAGCGGCAACCTCCTACACTTTTGGGACTTGATTGGTTTCCCCACCTCGGGTTAGGTCTAACAGGAGTCCATGCTACCTCAACCTCTGACACGGACTCCCTGTTTGCTGATTACTCAGACGTATTCAGTGATGAGTTAGGGTGTTATAATGGCACCCCTATCTCATTTTCAGTCGATCCCAGGCAGTCCCAATTCGGTTAAAACCTCGCAGAGTTCCATTCGCCATTCGGCCTAAATTAGACCTTGAATTAGATAAATTATTAAAACAAGGGATCCTGGAGCCTACAGACTTCGCCAAATGGGAGACGCCCATCGTCACACCCCTAAAAAGATGGTAGCCTGAGAATTTGCTCAGACTACAAGACCACAATCAATAAATTCTTGCAAGTTAGCGCTTATCCAGTACCCGCCATTCAGCATTTATTACATACTTTTGAACCTGGCACTATCTTTGCCAAATTGGACATGTCTCAAGCATATCAACAGTTCCTGTTGATGACCAAACGGCAGAACTTCAGACCATTGTCACCCACAGGGGTGCTTTCCGTGCAAGCGCCTCCAGTTTGGCGTAAGTGTTGCCCCAGGCATTTTTCAATCCCTCATGGAGCGGATTTTACAGGGCCTTCCTGGAGTAGTACCCTACTCGATGACATCTTAGTCTCGGCCAGGAACAGACCCCAACTCTTCCAGAGAGTTAGAGCAGTCCTGGAGAGGTTCAGGCAGCATGGCCTCAAGTTAAAAAAAGAAAATGTGCCATTGCCACTAGACAGGTGGACTTTCTGGGTTATAAAATTGACGCCTCAGGCATTCACCCCTGGAGTCCAAGGTTAAGGCAATACACGAGGCACCCACTCCAACCTCCAAAGCAGAACTGCAGGCCTTTTTAGGGCTCTTGAACTTTTACGCGTCATTCCTGCCCCATAAAGCCTCTGTGGCAGAACCCTCCACAGACTTCTGGATAAAAACGGTTTGGCACTGGGGACACAAAGAAGACTCCGCTTCCGCGCAGTCAAGTCGCTACTCACATCAGAGGCAGTGCTTATCCAGTTTGACCCCAACCTCCCATTAGTACTGGCCGCAGACGCATCTCCTTTCGGCATTGGGGCAGTTTTAAGTCACAGACTGCCCAACGGCCCGAGGCCCCTATCGCTTTTTTTCCAGGACGCTCTCTGCAACAGAGCGCAATTACAGTCAAATTGATAAAGAAGCCTTGGCAGCTGTTACAGCGGTGAAGAAATTTCACGAATTTCTCTTTGGCCACTTTTTCGAGCTAGTCACCGACCACAAACCGCTTTTAGGGTTACTAGCAGGTGACAAGCAGACCCCTCAAATTCTGTCCCCCAGAATGACCAGATGGACCCTTTTCCTAGCAGCATACTCGTATAGACTTGTGCACCGCCCGGGTAAAACATTGTCCCACGCAGACGCTCTTAGCCGCTGCCCCCTGCCTGACCCAGCTGAAGACCCTGCCCGGTCAACGCCATTTTTGAAGTCACCCAACTGGACCTACCAATCACTGCCCTTGATATTGCCAATAAATCCAAAACGGACAAAACGATCGCCCAGGTACTGGACTGGGTGAGGAGGGGTGGCCGGGCAGTGACATTGAAGCTAAATTCACGCCATTTAAGACCCGCTTACAGGAACTGTCGAGCTTACAGGGCTGCCTGCTATGGGGCACTCGAGTGGTCATCCCGACATCTCTGCGCACCCGAGTGCTGGAGGCGTTGCATGAAGGCCACCCTGGCATCGTCAGAATGAAGGCGTTGGCGCGAAGCTACATTTGGTGGCCCGGCCTTGATGAGGACATCAACAAATGGGTAAGCTCCTGCCATCCCTGCCAGGTTTCCCGTCCATCCTCCAATTGCCACCCCCACCAAGTGGGAAAGTGCCAACGCACCCTGGTCCAGGATTCACATCGACCTCGCGGGCCCATTGCATGGCAAAATGTTCCTCGTGGTCGTGAGACTCTTACTCAAAGTGGATTGATGTGGCACAACTATCCACGACCACTTCACAAGCAGTCATCAAGGCATTGACTCGCCTGTTCGTAACGCACGGTCTACCAGACTCCCTTGTTTCCGACAATGGTCCCCACCGCGCCAACCGAATTCAGTCGCTTTTACGGCCAACCTGGGCATTCGTCACATCTTCACGGCCCCTTTCATCCTGCCAGTAATGGGCTAGCAGAGAGAGCTGTTAGGACCACTAAAGAAGCCCTGGCCAGGTTCAACAAGGATGACTGGCACCACAAACTATCCTGTTTCCTGTTAAGCCAGCATTCAACCCCTTGCACAGTAACCAACAAGTCCCCGGCCGAGCTTCTGATGGGCAGACGCCTGCGAACTGTATTGGACAGGCTCCACCCACATTACTGCCCTGACTCTCCTCTCGCTTCCACATCGGGAGTAGGCATTTTGTCTTGCAGGAACCCGTGTTCGCGAGAAACTTCGCTGGCGACCCATTGTGGATCCCAGGAGAAATCGTAGCCATCACAGGACCCAGATCATACCGGGTTAAGCTGGAAGATGGCCGGGTCTGGAGACGACATCTGGACCAGCTTCGAGACGCCAGGGCACCCTTGTCAGCCGCGACCGGGGCACAGACCGGTGAGAGTCCGCTGCAACTTCCACACAGCGACATCGACTCCGATGACCTGCTAACGTCTCCAGCCGGACCAGAGAATCCAAATGATGACTGCGGCGACCTAGCGTCCAACCCATCCGAGCCAGACGGGCGTGAGGACACTCCCAGCATCCAGCCCTACTGACCCCGGACCTACTCCGACCGAGGGTGGTACTCGGGACTCATCATCGAGCCAACAGTCGCCAACGGACTCTGATCCACTGAACAGCACACCAGAGTTGCGCCGCTCTGGGCGCCAGCACAAGCCTCCCGTATACCTCAAGGACTATGCGTGTTCGCATCTGGGGGAAGGGGTGTTATGTCCCTGGACCTTGAAGAAGTTCCCACCAAGGTCCGTTCGCTGGCGGGGCGGCTGCCCTCCTCATTGGCTGGGTTTCCCCAGCAGCCTGCTATAAAAGCAGGCTGCTGGGTCCAGCCCTTGAGCTGTTCGCTGCGAGCCAGTCCCAGGCTGAGCAAGCACGTTCAGCCCTTGTAAATAAACCTTGTTGCACTAAGCCCTGGTTCAGCCTCTTATTTCCCATACGTAATAGATACGTTCCTGTGTGTGTGTCCCCAAACAACGGGAGCCAGTCACCTTCTATTCACAACGTTTCCCTCAGGGAGCTTTCACATCACTGTCAGTTGTTGTTGTTTCAAACTCACTTGTTCTTGTTGTACAGAGGCAAATGGAGTCATTAATTACCTTCTATCGGCTGGGCTGAGTTTAGAAAACAATCAATATGTTGTGCTTGTCATTCACAATAGCTCCTCCAGCTTGCCTAGATACTGTAGGCTATTGTACCCCCTGTAGCCTCAGCACACCTTAGGCCAAGCAAGAGGTTAAACAATTCTAGCCATGCAAACTCCAGGCCACTTGCAAATTGAGCTTAGGAAAAAGATATTTGTCCCCAATATCTCAAAAGTTTTCCCAAAAAGAATCTGCAAGAAACACCAGTGCATAACATTGCTTTCTCAGATTATGTGGGACACAGTGTATAGCAAGTCAAATGACAAATCAGTGTTTTACCTTGGGCCTTAAAAATGAGCTTCATCATGTTGGGGTCATACAACATTCTAGCTAAATGTATATTTGGCTTAGTACACAGTGTAAACTCAAGCTTGACTGGTGTAAGTTACTTGAAGTCAGGCAGTATATATAACAATTAATGCAGAATCATGATGGAAAAGAAACATTGATATGCTCAGTTAAATTAAACTACAGAAATTGCTGCTGAATACTGTATGAGTTTGTTCAGATGTTTTCAGTATATTTTAACAAAAAAAAAAACACCCTGCCATATAAAATTAAGGACTGATATTAATCAAAAATAGCAGACTAGTTATCTTTGCACTAGCAAAGGTGTAAAAGTTACAATTACAAAAGATGAGCTAATTCAATGCAACCATTATTGACCTTATTTACCATTTGTGTGTTTGGATTACTCCTAGGCAAGGGCATATTGTTAGTAATTTTTAATTGGAAAATATGTCCCATGATGAATTTATAACAATCCAATAACAGTGAAAGTAAGTCCAGGAGGACTAGTGTGGGACGTAAGGCTTTATGACCTGAAGTCACTGTGTCAACCAGCCAATAGGAATGATAGAATTCCTGTTCATTTTGAAGCACATTCCCATATTTGTTTTTAAAATGCATTATTTGTAATCATAAGAATAAATATTACAGTGAGCAAAATAACTACATATGTAACAAATATGTCTGTAAGCACATTAGCATCTATATATCAGATAATGGATTGATCAGGTCACAAAGTAGTATAAAGATTAGTGAGCAAATGTCTATAATTAGCTGATATTAATATAAGGTTACTTACATAAATTTAGTGTAGCTTAGTAATTATAGCCTCTGACGCATAATTGATAGATATTATTAGTGGAATTAGGCTAATTATGGAGGGTTTTTGTATGGCTGCTATTATGCCTCTTAGATTTCATTTGGTATTATGCTACCTTGAAATCAAGGTAGTTAAAATTAAGAACAGAAATGCTATTATTATTATTATTATTATTATTATTATTATTTCATCTTTAGTGAGATTCACAGCCTTTGGGGCTAGTTGGTAGCTTAACAGCTCAAGTCCTAACTAAGGACCTAGGAACTGTTAAGGTAGCGTTGGAGGATATAAGCTGGTCCATGTAGGGTGTTTTTTTGTAGAATCAGGGTATTCAAGTCTGATAAATTCAGAATTTCCAAATAACGAGGTAGCCTTTTAGGTATTGCTCCAAGGGCTCCAATTACAATTGGGATAACACATGATTTCTTTTTCCAGAGTTGCTCAACTTCAATTTGTAAGTCCTGATACTTCGTGATTTTTTTCTTGCTGTGTGTCTTCAATTCATGCATCACCAGGTATTGCAATGTCAAAGAACCAACCCTTTTTCTTTTCAACTATTGTTATGTGTTGTGGGCCAAGTGCCTGTCAGTCTGAATTCTTGACTTTTTCATTTTCCAGAACCTTCTCAACCTGATGTTCCCAGTAGTTGTTACTATACTCAAATCCAAATTTTTGGCATGGTTTCTAGTGAATGATGTTAACAACTCAGTTATGGTGTTCTAGGTAGTCAGTTTGTGAAATGTTGCTGCTATTATTATTATTATTATTATTATTATTATTATTATTATTATTATTATTATACATTTATGTTTGCATTGAAACTGATACATATGTTGAAAATGGTGTTATTTTCATAGAAATTTTACCTAAACTGATCAACTAATGATTGCTCTCTAGGATCTCCTGTTATGATTGTAGTGGTTTTATTTTTTTCCAATTTCCACCAATGGCTTACAAGTACATGTTTTTATTAATGTGTTGGTATGAAATACTTCTTTTTTTCTTTTTGAAAATTTTATTTGGGTTTTCACAAAAACAAAATACAAATAAAACATCTTTTTTGAAAATAGCATGGTCCCAGGTTATCACTTCTTCATACAGACACAAAACTCAATTTCATGCTCATTTTTATATTCTATTCCATATCTTATTACCATTTTATATTTCCTACATAGTTTTTCCCCTCTTTTAATTTTCTCAACTTTGTTTTAATTATCTCATCTCAATTCAAATCATTATATTTATACTTTTGTCTGTCCTGTTTCAATTTCACATTATCTTTTCTTATTAAGCAAATTTTTCCCTGTAGTTACCAATTAGAGTATGACACCTTTATATCCTTTAATTTTATCCATTCAAACTCTTATTTAAGCTTCAATGTATACCTTTAAGATTATAGCATTCAGTATAATACATAACTTCAAATCAAGTTCTGCTTGGTACATTCTTAAAATAGAGAGTATATTCTTAAAAAAAAAAATTATATATATATGTGTGTGTGTGTGTGTGTGTATATATAAAACACACATTCCATTCCAATTCAATTCTATCATTAATATGCATTATAATCTTAACATCTTTAACATTTCTTTTCAATTAAATATCATATTTCCTTAGGAACACTTATAAACTTTCCATAGTTAATTCTTTTTTTTCCATATTTCTCACTTATATTTTTAGAAATCATTACTAATAATTAAAAATGTTCCCTTTTAATTCTCTCAATCATTTTAATTCATTTATTTATTAACAAACATCCCACTACATTACAGTAAACATTTTATCCATCATCATATTTTCTAAAATAATTTCTATTTGTAATATAACAATGCTATCTTATGTACCTTTGCAGAATCCCTTTTGCAATTAAATTTTCACCCATTATCTCTAAACAAGCTCATGGTTACAATCCTTATATCTTTTCTCTGTTTCTCCATTTCCTGTTTCTGTTTTTTACAACTTCTTTTCCTTGCCTTCTTCCCCCTCCCCTTTTTTACCCCCTTGTCTCTCATCTGTAATCCCCTCTTCTGTTGCTTTCTAATATTATACTTATGTTTCATATTGTTCTTCCTTTTGGTTGTTTTTTCTAGTCTTGAACCTTTCACTCTCTTTCCCCCTTTTCTTTTTTCCCGCCACTTAAAATTATTTGATCATTAAACATGGCTTCTTCTTTGTCCCAATCTTCTTGTTCTGCAAGCGTTTCTTGTTGCTTCTCATAGTTCCAGATCTCCATTTCTAAGAATTGAAACACAAAGCCAAAAGAACTTCTCCCTTCTTGTGCATCTTCTTTCCATTTTTTAAGTTCCATTTTCAGTTCTTCTAAGAGTGATACCATTTTAAAAACTTTTAAACAACCACCCAGTTAATTTTAGTCATCTAGATGCAAAAACCAAAAATTACCAAATAATCCAAATAATCCAAGGCTGTTTCTACTTGCTTCTTTTTTCCACTTTCTCTTCCTGGGGTTCTATTATTTTGTTACCAAGTTTTCATTAAAATGTATCTTTGAGGAATCTTGTTGAAATTTCACTGTAAGTTCCTTTTAATTACAGTTCCATTCCTTAATTCCAAGCAGTCTCCTCCATTTTCCAGATCCTGCCCTTTTATTCTTTTTTTTCCCCTCCTTTCCTGCTTTTAAAAATTTTTAAATGTCCAGAAATCTTTATTATCCCTTGGACTTTTATTTTCAGCTTAGATGCCTATTAAGGTCAAAGTGGATTTTTTTCAATTTCTTGCTTAAGTCTCTTAGCAATCAGTATAAGGAAGGGAAGAAAAAAAACCTAATCCTTTCCCTTCTCTCTCTCCTTTGCAGCTTCAAAATCTTCTTTGGGAACAATGTTGTTAAGTTTAAATTCCAGGGTACCTTATTTGTTGCTTTTGCTGTTTGACCTGGTCAACCAAAATTTTCTCTTCTTATCTTCCTCTTGCACATTCTTTTCCGGTCGAGTTCCGGCCATTTCTGACCACCGCTACAACCGCCTTTGGGAAAGGGAGGAATGGCCAGCTGGGAAGGAGAGATGCGGCTCTCCTCAACCCTGCAGGCAGTCTCCCCTCTCTTCACCACTTCTACGGGATGGCTTAGCCCCCAAACCAGCCGGCTTGGGGCACTCCAGCAGCGAGCACAGATTGAAGCCTTGGAGAGACGAGGTTTCGGTCTGTCGTCAAAGAAGCTCAAACCGGAAGTTCGCCGGAATGAAATACTTCTATGTAATCATTGTGAGTCCAATTTAAAAGCTATTGTGTGGTATGCATAAAATCTTAGCAAGTTCTTTGTTTAATTATAGTAAAAATTAGTTGCTTTTCTATCATTGAAGATGATAACCTAATAATTTGGTAATGAAATGTCTGAACAAAAACAACCAAGCTCAGAGAGCATCAAGAACTCCCCCCTCCCCGCAAAAGAGTTAAGTGGGGAAAAAAATTGATTTAAGTTTTTTCTGGCATAAAAAATAACCTGACAGTTTGAAACAATTCTATTTAAAAATGACTGGTAACACATTTTCTGGTTCCACATTTTTAAAAGGTAGATTTGACTAAGAAATCATTACCTTTCATTAACTGTTAAATAATTATATTTTAAACTTTTGAGGTTGTACAAAAGAAATAGTTTACATAAAGAGCTGAATAGAAGTATATACATTTAAAAACAATAAAGAAGTAACTAAAAATAACAGAAAATTTTAAAAATTAAATTAAAATATTTTTAAAATAACTACTGTTTGACCTCAATGGCCTCCTCACCTCTGAAATTCAGTGAGTGTGATAGAGAAGGACTTTACCAGAAAAAAATAGAATATTCTGTAATTTTACCCAATCAACATTTCAGGAATATTAAATCTGTTTCTTGCAACAACAAAAATCTCATTTAGTTCAGCAAAAAAAAATCTCTTTAGGGTCTGTGGCCCTTCAAATAACGTTTAAACAAAGTTGGCTTTCATCCTTCCCATGTGCGCTCTCTCTCTCCCTCCTTCCCTCTCCCTCCCTCTCCTCTCTCTCTCTCTCTCTCTCATAAATTTGAAGAAACATTAGTGCTTAATTTATAGTTGTTCATGTGTTATTAGTTGTTGGTTAGATATTAGCATTCAAAGGAAACAGAAGCACCAGGAAGAATCCAGTTGATGGAGTATTCACAACTTCTGAAGGCAAGTTTTAAGAAGAGAGCAGACAACCACTTGTCTGAGATGGTATATGGTCTTCTGCTTGAGCAGGGTATTGGACTAGACTTCCAAGGTCCCTTCCAACCGGTCGTGGGATTCAAAAAAATTTTCTACCAGTTCTGTACTACTGGCTTGGTGGGCATGGCAGGGGAAGGATATGTAAAATCTCCAGTCAGAGGTGGTGTTTGCCAGTTCTATGAACTACTCAAAATTTCCGCTACTGGTTCTCCAGAACTGGTCAGAACCAGCCTCACCCAGTGCTCCTCATAGCTGCCCAGGCCTCACCCAGCCCTTGTAGCTCCTCATAGTTGCCTGGTCTTGCACAGCCCTCCTCGTAGATGCCCGGGCCTCACCCTGCCCTCTCCAGGACTCCCCAGGCCTTGGAAATTGGCAAAAAACAGAAAACCTCAGTCATAAGAATGTGTGGGATGTTGTAACTGGTCATAAGTGTATGTGTGTTTGTGTGTGTGTGTGTGTGTGTGTGCATGCATCGTTGTCAAAATACCAAAAACAGGTCAAGTAGCTCTGTGGAGGTCAGTCGCAAATTAGTACACTTGCTAAGCAACTGGCCATTAAGTGAGGACCGCTTACATTTGGTTTGCCAGTCACATGGCCACCTGGCCATGGCCACCCCCGTCACATGACCACTTAGTCACACCCAGTCAGCAAGCCACACCCACCCAGTCACATGACCAAGCCACACCCACAAATTAGGCCACGCCCACAGAACCGGTTGTTAAGAAATTTGAATCCCATCCCTATATATATAAAAGTGAAATACCACTCACAAATCATCACAAAATCTCCAGAACCGTAAAGACTACAAACTTGAAATTTGGCATGTGTGATCCTCTTGGCTTCTAGGTGCTCACTAAGAAAGATTTTTCAAAATGATCATCGGAGCACTAGTATTTCTTATATTATTATTAACATGCTGTGATGCTAAGGAGTTCTACTCCCCCTCCTCACCTAAGAAGAAATATGTTCCAAATACAAAACATGAGCAGAGGAGAGGAGTTTCAGTTTTAATTTCACAGCGGAACCAGCTTTAACAAAATAGTTGAGCTAAGCCATGCCCAGGCTCCTTGCTGTTTCCTTCTTGCTCACACAGCAAATACTATTTCAGTTTCCAAACAGCCCTCAACTCTCTCACACACTGACAGGACACTAGCCAGACGAATACCGATGAAGCCTGATCACATAGTTTAGTAGCGAAGCACGGGTATAGAGCTAGTAAAATATATTAAGCAAAACTTACTTATGAATGGCTTCTGCAGTAACAGTTCACATTGAGAAGATATCTCAAAATTAAAGACCTCTGCTTGGCACCAAACTGGATGTATACATATATGATTGCAAACTCACCAATACCTGAAAATGTCTATCAATATTTTGTAAGCATTTAAAATCATTTCTTTCTTTTTTGAATGGGGATGGTTTTGAAAATGTTATGAAATTGGGGAAAAAATGCAAATTGAAAAGTATTATTTAGAAAACAGCCAGCCTCATTATTGAGAAAGCATCTCCCTCTTTCCTACTTCCGTGGATGTATTCTGAAGTTATTTAAACTGTATTATTAATTTAAAAATTGGAATTCGTATAACCATCGGGGATCTTACATAACTCACACTCAATCCGGAGTAAGTAGGCTGAAACTGCAAGGACAAGAGATGGATGATCTGCCGGTGCAGGACTCCTCGTGAGTCACAATGCAAGGAGAGGGCATGATATATTTATTTATCCAGTCATTAATTTAAAATATTTACATAACTGCTTCTTATGGGTTTTTTTTTTTTTTGACAAACATCAGAGCAGTTCTTATATGACACTTGATCGAAACAAACATGAATTCAGCAGAATAAATTTTATAAAGTTTGCCAAGCCAGGCTCTGCAGGTTTAATCTTCTCTTGATCCAAGAAAAACACGGAGGTAAGGATAAATACTCTTGAGATCTGCAGAGGATGTGCCATGAAGATCAGAACCATACACGATGCATATGCAGCTTGTTTGTCCACCCTGAACTTTTATTTATGAATTTAGGATCATGGGAAAAGTGAAAAAACAACAAAAAATACTTTTTTTTTGGTCCATAGCAGTGCTAAAAAGAAGGTGTGAACTTGCTGTTTGGAAAATACAATAAGACGTTCATAGGTAAAGGGGAGACCAGTGCTCCTCTACTACTACATTTCTTCCATCTTCTTCAAATCAGATCCAACCAGCTTAGATATCAGAAAAAAAAAATAAAGCAATTAAAAAAATAGATTTCCATACTTAAGAAAAGACAGAGGTATAGAATTTTCTGAGGTATAGAAAATTTCAGGATATACTGCAGCTCAACAATTACAAAACAGGAGAAGGAGCAAACAAGTGTAATTCTCTCAGCCGGACTATGCAAACTATGATAAATAAAAGTTGTCAAGGGTTCTCTGTAGAGACAACAAGGAACAAATATGTGGCACATGGTCCTTTTTGCCATCCCCACAAACAAATTAAGGAAAGGGAGTCTTTTTGTAACACCCCAAAAGTGAAGCTGACAGAATAACTGATAAAAACAGTCCCTTCAATCAAATAGTGCCACCTATTGGAGCCCAGGAAGCATGCCCGATCTTTGAAAGAACTCCAGATATTCTGCAAGCCCATTATGATTTGACTTGTTCTGTCAGGCCTTGCAATACCATACCTGTGGATCCCTGTTGGTGACTTATGGATATTTGGATGCAACATATTTTATTTTATTTTTCTATTTTTACCATAAGCCAAAGTTACTTTGAAGTTGGAGACCACACAATCTAAATAAGAATATTAATAATAATTAATAATTAATAATAATAATAGTCATCATCATCATCATCATCTATAACACCACAAAAACTCAACATCTGCCTATCCAAGGTCCCTGAGAAGGACTTGATAGGTAGATAAAAATACCAAATCTAGCCTGAACATCTGGCTGAGTGTGCAACAAACCACAATAATAGGGCAGTGGATGTTGTAATAGTTAGAGGCAGCAAAATAGGGGAAAGTGAATTGGAGAAAAATCACAAAATATAAAGATCTGCAATTGTGACCAAAAAAAAAAAAAAAGCAAAATAGTATCAAGAGTAATAGGCCCCTTGGGTTCTGTCCCAAAATATCTGCAGCATTACTTGAACATAATCGCCATTGACAAAGTCACCAGTCAGTTGCAAAATGCAGCTTTACTTGGACTGCTTGAATCTTGCATCTAACAAAAACATCTGTCTATTCCAGGTTCTTGGGAAAAACTCAATAGGTGGATAGAAAGCCAAAATCAGGCGAAACATCTGGTACTGTGCAACCAATAATAATAACTGGAGCACCACTTGAACACCATTGGCATTGACAAATTCACCATTAGTCAATTACAAAATGCAGGTTTACTTGTAATAGTTTACATCCTATGACAATACCTCTAACACCATAAAACATTAACATCTGCCTATTCCAAATCCTTGGGCAGAACCCCATATGTGGATAAAAATGTCAAATTCAGTCCAAACATCTGGCTGACTGTTCAACAACGCACGATAATAATAATGGGATTTGCAACTCAAGGTGAGTAAACAGATTAGGGAACATTGGGATACTAGGAATGAATTTAAATTTCCATGGACAATTATATCCAAAAGTTTTGAAGGCATTTATACATGTCAATTTAAGAGCTCTTTTTTGTGATGTTTGAGCCCTCATGGAAGATCAGCATAATACTAGGGGACTGAAGAAGAGCAAATATTATTCCTATAACTGACTGTTCCCCCCCACCCACTGCCCCTGTAAGGAAAAAAAAGATGGCATATGTAACTATAGCTTGGTGAAGCTTGCAGCCCAAACTCTGGAATAGATTATTACAAAATTTGTGAACATTCAGAAAATAATGCATTATTTTCTTTAATTTGGCAGTTCAAACCTTACCAGGCTGGAAAAAATGAGGACCCAGATTGTTGGGGGCCATATGGTGACTCTGTAAACCGCTCAATGTAAGGACTTGCAAAAAATGCAAATACAATAAGAGAAGTAATCATTTCTCCATGTTTATATTGTTCAGACCATGTTTGAATTCTGTGTCTAGTTGTGGGAACCACATTTTATGAAAAATATGAACAGTGGAGCAGGACCAAAGGAGATCATTGAAGGTGATAAGGGACTTGAAAGAAATTTAAACTAACCGATGTTCTTACAAGGAATGACTGGGTGTATTCAATTTATTTAATATGGAGATGAAGGACAGACATGATAACTACTTTCAAGCATATGAAGAACTTCAAACTTGTGCAGAACAAAGACAAGGATTATTCAGAATTGATCCAAAACAGAGAACAAGAAACAATGAATTTAAATGCCAAGAAAGCAGATTTCAGTTGGACATCAGAAAAAACTTCAAACTTGTGCAGAACAAAGAGGAGGATAATTCAGAACTGATCCAAAACAGAGAACAAGAAACAATGAATTTAAATGCCAAGAAAGCAGATTTCAGTTGGACATCAGAAAAAACTTCTTCTTCATAAGATTCGTTCAACAATGGCATTCTCCATTAATAAGTATTGAACAGATTGGATAGATGGCTGTCACACATGTTGAAGAGGAAGAGGGAGAGGGAGGGAGAGGAAGAGGAAGAGGAAGAGAGAGGATAGAATTCTTTATTGGCCTATAATAATAAAATCTATTATATTATCATAATAAAATCTATTATTATCTCTACAGTTTTAAGACTGTTCTGCTCCAGTTTCTTCCAGCTGCACCAGAGGGCATAGATGATCCCCAAGTTCTCTTCCAATCCTTATGATTCATACAACATGCCGGTATACTCTGGCCCATGAATCAGGTAAGATCATGGCCTCTTTCTTTCTCCTCAGAAACTATTATTTTATAGAACTAGTTTTCACACTGAAAACGTTTTAAGTTTTTAACATTAACTTTTAAGGTTTTAAACAACTGGCTTATTCGGGGCAGGATTCCAAATTCTCAACAACTGGTTCTGTGGGCGTGGCCTAATTTGTGGGTGTGGCTTGGTGGTCATATAACCAAGTGGGCATGGCTTGTCAGTCATGTGACCGGCTGGGCGTGGCTTGGTGGTCACGTGACCGACTGGGTGTCACTTGGTGGTCATGTGACTGGGTGAGCGTGGCCAACTCAATGTCATTCGCATGGAGGGGTGCCTTGTCTGGTTTCTCCTCCCAGCCAGTCCTCTTTTAAGAAGAAAACAAATTTCTTCTTAAAAACCTCCAGTGATGGTATACCCACAATTTCTGAAGGCATCCCATTTCTCTGATTAATTGTTCTTATTATCAGGAAAATTCTTTTTATTTCTAGGTTGGATCTGTTTGATAAGTTTCCATCTCACAGTTACTTCCAGTTGAGCCAGGCACCACCTGTTCTATATATTTTTATTTGCATGTGTAAAATCTTACTTTACTCTCCATTAAATTGTTCTACAGTGGTATTCAGTTTACTGCAATGATTTTTGCAAAATGAATTAAAGCTTGGAGAATACATCTTTGCTTATGCTGATAAATATTATTCCTTTTGAACATTAAAGCATACAGTCAAGGAAATATTTCCAATCCTACAATTGAAAACACATTTGAAAGGTATTTTCAAAACAGTCAGTTAGTGGATGTCTTACCATTCTTTCTCTTCTCCTTTAATTAAATCTTTCTGCTTTATATATTTTTTCCTTCAGCCTTATTGCAATATTCCAAAATTTTCCTAGATCCTTCACAAAGAACCATTTCTAATTTAACTGGAATACAAAACAATCTTTCTGGTCTGGAATTCCTTGACTCACACTCACACTCCTCAGCTCCTCAACACTTCTTAATGTTTTCCTTTCCTTTTCTTTCTGTTATGTACAAAAACGTGCTTCTCTTTTACTGCTCCAAAGGGAATTACTCAGGAGGGTGATATTAGCACTTCATAAACATAATTATCTTGCTCTCAGAAAAGATGGGGACTTAACAAACTATTTAAGCAATGCATGATTAACTGCATAGCACCAAAAGGCAGATGAGCTGCTCATTGAGGCCAACAGTGATACAAGCAAAAATCAGTCTTGTTTGGAAAGGCTGTCTAATAAAAACGTACCCAGGTCTTTTCTTATTATAATATCCTGGACAGCTGTGGAACTTTCTTCCCTCCCTTTTTTGGAAAGATTTACAAACAACTTCAAGCCAGATTTGCCTGCAGCTTCCCACCCCCACTGGTAGCTCTTGCCTGGGCAGCAGTTTGGCTTTACCTTGTCCAACCTTCCTCCCGTGGCTCATGGCAGAGGGGAAGGCCAGCCCCCCTCATCTCCAGCAATGCCCGGTGTGCTGAGGCCCGATCCGGGGCTCGTCATACCTGGGTGAGGGGTGGCAGTGGTGGCGGCGGCATGCTCCAGTTGTTTTCATCAGCGAGAGGGGCTGCAGAGCCTCTCTCGCCGATGAGAAGGCTCTGGCCAAGAAGGCAAATGGCGGCGGCATGTTCTGGAACTTCCTGGCAGTGGGGAGTTTTCTTGGGTGGCTTTGGTGGTGACAGCTGTGGTGGCAGAAGGCGAGCAGTGGGGGGGGGGACTGCACCAGTGGTGGGGAATTTCCTTGGGCAGCTGCGGCGGTGGCCTTTGCTGCAAAAGGTGAGCAGTGGGGAGGAGAAGGTGAGCGGTGGCGGTGGTGCATCCTGGAACTGCGCTGGTGGTGGGGAGTTTTCTTGGCAGCAGAGCACACTAGGGTGGCAATGGCCTCTCCTGGCCAGATCCAGCCATGGCAGCACCAGGGGAAGAAGAACATTCCCTTCTCTCCCAGCCAGCACGCCCATGGTGCAGCAGCTTCTTCATGGCCAATGGGAGAAGGAGAATGTTCCCTTCTCTCCTAGCCAGCATGGCCATGGCCTTGCAATGAGGGGGGCAATGAGAGGGTCAGCTAGCTATCTAGGTCATGGTGAAGCAAGCCAGGCAAGCCTGGGGATGGGGTGGGGATCGCGCAGTGGCCTAGGCTGGCCTGGGAGTCGACTTAACCAGGGCTTGCTTGTAAGCTCACTCACCCAGGGAGATCAGGGCCATGGTGGAAAGCAGGCAGCAATGGCGGCTGAAGGCAGGTTAGCAATGGCAGGTGAGATGAGGAATGACTGGGAGCCATGAGTGGGGGGGGGGTCAGGAAGGGCTGGGGCCAGCCAGGGGAATGGTTTATTGGTTCTCCGAAATGCGCAGAATCATAACAACCAGTTCTACCAAACTGGTCCGAATGGTAGAATCCCACCCCTGGGTGAACTTGAAATACTAGTAAACGGGGGCAAGTATGATGTAGTTGCCATTACAGAAATTTGGCGGGATGAAACTAATGATAGAAAGTTAGAAACTATTCAAAAGAAACAGATCTAACAAAAGAGGTAGAGTTGAATTACATGTTAGAGATCATTTTCTCTCTACGGAAATGTAGAAAAAAATGACAAAAGTCTTCTAGAATGCATATGTGTCAACATAAAAGGAAAAAAGAATGATATTGCCATAGGTGTATACTACAGGCCACCCAACCAAGCAGAAGAAATAGATAAACTTTTTGCTAACCAACTAAACAACGGTATATAGGAAACACACTACAGTAGTAACTATCCAGACACAACTGGGAGACAAACTCTGCAAACAATGGGAGATCAAACAGACACCTGATCAACTCAGCTGGCAACTTCTTCACGCAAAAGGTAGAGGTGGCAATTAGAGGGACAGCCGTACTGGACCTTATTCTTACCAACAGAGAAAAGGTGATAGAGGGGATTGTAGTTGCAGGAACTTTACGGGAGAGTGACCATGCCATATTAGAATTCAGTATAAAGCAGACACAAGCAATAGAACATAACCAAACCAAACCAGTGTTTTAGGCTTTAAAAGAGCTAATGTTAACAAATTCAGAGAGCTTGGGAAGGATCCCATGGATGAAAATCTTAAAAGGCAAATCAACAAGTATGGAATACTGAAGTATATTATTACAATAACCCAGTCCAGGTCAATACCATTAAAAAAGAAAACCAAGAAAGAACCAGCATGTGCACAAAGAACTTCAGAGCACATGAGTAGGGCAGAATAGCAACAGACAGCTTGAACCTGCAAAGATGAAGTTAGAAAAGCTAAGGCTTTGAATGAAGTAAGACTTGCAACAAATGTCAAAAACAATTTTAAAAAGTTTCTTTCAACACATAAAAAAAAACAAGAAAAAAAGTCAAAGAAACAATTGGTCCACTAATGGGAGAATATGGCAAAGCAGTAATGGACAGTAGAGAGAAAGTAGAACTACTTAGTTCATCTGTCTTCACACAAAAACAAAACACTACTCAGCTTACCAAAAACAGAACCATAAATGATAGGTTAGAAATGCAAATTAAAATATGCAAAAATAATGTAAGAAAACACCTGTCCACTCTAGACAAATTCAGATCACCAGGTCCTGATGGATTACACCCCAGAGATCTGAAGGAACTGGCGGACATGATTTCAGAACCATTCAAACATATCTTTCAAAGTTCTTGGATCACCGGGGAAGTACTTGAGGATTAGAAAAAAGCTGTGCCCGCCAACTTCAAAAAAGGGAAACCAAACAGAGCCAGGAAATTACATGCCAGTCAGCCTGATATCAATACCTGGGAAGATCTTGGAAAAGATAATCAAGCAACAAATCTGTGAACACCTAGAAGCAAGCAAGGTTATAACCAGTAGCTTCATTTAAAAACAGATCATGCTAAACAAATCTTATTTCATTCTTTGACAAAGTCACCAAATTGCTAGATCAGCAACATAGTATACTTAGATTTCAATAAAGCATTTGATAATGTAGACCACAACCTGCTGATATCATTCCAACTAATGAACCCAGGGAACCCAGGACTCTGACACTTTGTGCAGGTTCAAGAAATCCTTTATTGAGTACATCACATTGGCACTTAGAAGGATGAAGCTAGCTCCAAATAGATCCTGCACTTAGGGATAGCTAAAAAAAATAGGATTTTCCCACCCATCCCTGTGTCTTTTAGGTCACATGGGCCAATTATGTCAGCCACAAATTCCCACTCAACTCCAACAGGTTCACATGGCCTTGGTTCACATGCTGGCTGGTAGATGTTTTGGTATGTTGGCTGGTAGAAGTTTTGGCTAGCAGCTGAGGCAACACTTTCCTAAGCTCCCCCTCCCTCCCCCCATGAACGCAACAGAGAAACGAAAAAGGAGTAAGCATGAGAATGAATGGCTTCAGCTGAAGTCATTTTGTAGGTTGATAGGCAGCTCCCTTGATGAAGTGAAGACTGCCAGGGTCACTTCCCCTGTTGTCTTTGTTGTCGTAGTGGGTCAACACTGGCTCCTCTTTGGCCAGAGTTCCCTCTTCCTCCTGGCTGCAGAGGGGAATTCCATGGCCTGATAGGTGGCTTGAGGCTTCTCAGGCATCTTTCAGTGTGGCCTCCTTGGCTTCCCAGGGCCAAGTTAAATTTCCTTCAGCTTGGGGCTGAGCACTGTGCACTCAGTAGCCCAGTGGCCCAGCTGGCCACACTGAAAGCACTGGAATGGTGCTCGGGTGCTTCTCCCAGAAGGTCCAGTCATGGCAGGGTTGCTCTTCCACTTTTCAGTGGGTGGCTTCTCTGGAGTCCATCATAGTTTCAGGTTTCAGTCACTCTTGGGTTTGCATTCTCTTAGCTCTGCATCCAACTCGGTGGCTGCATGACACCAGTCGGGCAGTCGATTAGGCAGGCCCCAGTAGGCGCAAACTTGGTGTAGCTTCCAGTCAAGGCCCACTTTGAAGTAGTGGACCAACAACTGCTCCGGCCAGTGCCTCAGTTTTCCTGTGATCTGGCAGAACTCGCATATAGATATTTGTACAGATCGGCCTTTCTGTCTCAGAGCCTGTAGTTCAGCCTCCACTTGTTGAGTGCATGTGACATTCTCAAAACGGCCTTGAACTTCATCCAGGAACATGCCTACATTCCCCAACTCCCAGGTGTTCACTTTGCAGAGGTTGGCTGCCCACTTGGCAGCCTCCTCTTCCAAACCCACTGCCACTGCATTGACCATCGCTCTCTGTTTGGGATAGGTGTGGGTGTGGCGATCTAGGTAGGCAACCTCCTGGCTCAGGAAAAGTGCCAGTTGGTTTGGTTCCCCATCAAAGGTGGCCAGAAGAAGGGGGGAATCCACCACTTGCTGTGGTGGCTGCCAGTGAATAGGCTGCCATTCAGGAGCATCTCAGGGCAGGCGGACATGACCTGGCTTAGGAACCCCAGGAGAGGGCTGTCATGACCACACCATTGAGCTGGCTGGCTGTTGCCAGTGCTATTGAGCCAGGATGGGCACCAGTCTTCCCCCCTCCAGACCTCTCGCCGCTGGCTGGGGTCACTGCTCTACCTCTTTGCCTTCCATTCTTGCTCTATCTGAGGCTTCTGAGCTAGTTCAGAGATGCCTCTGGATGAAATTTCAAACTGGCCAGTCAGAATCAGCTGGCAGGACTTTGGTTTCTCTGGTCTGCACCCTGGTTGCAGCTTCCCATCCCAGCCATGACTGGGCATCATGGAAGCTCATCCCATTGAGCCTCTCATGAACTGCTCCAGCTCCTGGTCGACTGGGACAGTCCTCCCCTTGTCCTCTTCAGTTTCCCTCTACTCTCTTCACTTAGTTAGGTGCGACCTAGAGGTATCCAGAGATCCCACTGGGGCTTCAGTCGCAAAGGTCATTGCCATCACCTGCCACCATCCCTTACATTTGGCTGGCCACAGGCCCTCCATCATTGCCAAATCTTCCCTGGCTACTGGCACCTTGGTCCCCTCCATCTGTCTCTTCGGGTGGATGTCCAGCTGTTGGGTCTCTCTCAACAGTCACCATCAGAGGGATACTTTGAAAAATAAAATTTTCCCACCCACTCCATGTCTTTTAGGTCACATGGGCCAATTATGTCAGCCAAAAATTCCTGCTAAGCTCCAACAGGTGTCTGTTGACATGGCCTTAGTTCAGCCAGCAGCTGGTAGATGTTTTGACTAGCAGCTGAGGCAACCAAGAAATGAAAAGGGAGAGCGCATAAGAAAGAGTAGCTTCAGCTGAAGTCATTTTGCAGGTTGACACCTACCTTTTAGCAGCCAGTAAAATGTGGAATAGATAGCACCACCAGGTGGGTTTGCAACTGGCTGACAAATTGTACTCAACATGTAACCCTCAATGGAACTACACCCACAAGGAGGGAAGTAAGCAATGGGGTATTCAAGATTCCATTTTAGGCCCAGAACTCTTCAGTATCTTCACAAATTATCTAGATGAGGGAATTGAAGGGAAACTCACCAAATTTGTGGACGACACTAAGCTGGCACAAAAACTCCCCAGAAGACAAGTTCAAGATCCAAAAATATCTTGGCAGACTTGAACACTGGGCCCTATCTAACAAATGAAATTCAATGTAGATAAAACTGTATTACAGTTAGGCAAGAAAAGCCAACTGTATAGGTATAGAATAGATGAAACTTGGCTGAATGCCAATACCCGCAAGAGGGACCTTGGAGTCCTAGTGGACAATCAATTATTTAATTATTTTATCTATCTATCTATCTATCTATCTATCTATCTATCTATCTATCTATCTATCTTTCTATCTATTTATTTGATTTGTCAATTGCTTACAAGATAATAGTTATAAGTATAAACATAGTTATGAACACATGGATACATATAAGAAAAATAAAAGAAACAATAGGACACGGACAGTAGGCACATTGGTGCACTTATGCATGCCCCCTACAGGCCTCTTAGGAAAGGGGTGAGGTCAATAGTAGACAGTCTAAGGTTAAAGGTTTGGGGGTTTGGGGAAGAAACCACAGAGTCAGGTAGAGTATTCCAGACATTGACTACTCTGTTGCTGGAGTCGTATTTCCTACAATCAAGTTTGGTGCAGTTAACCTTGAGTTTGTATCTATTGCATGCTCTTGTATTGTTATGGTTGAAGCTGAAGTATTCATTTGCAGGTAGGACATTGCAATGTATGATTTTATATACTATACTTAGATTGGACTGAAGGAGGCATAGTTCTAAGTTTTCTAGGTCCACAATTTCAAGTCTGGTGGCATAAGGTATTCTGCAACGAGTAGAGGATTGGAGAACTCTTCTTGTGAAATATTTCTGGACTTTCTCTACTGTGTTAATATCAGATACGTAATGTGGGTTCCAGACTGATGAGCTGTATGGTCTAGCAAATGTTTTGTATGCTCTAGTTAGTAGTGTGATATTACCAGAGAAAAAGCTATGTAGGATTAGGTTAACAACGCTTAATGCCTTTTTGGCTATGTAGTTACAATGGGCTCTGGTACTTAGATCATTTGAGATGAGTACTCCAAGGTCCTTGACAGAGTTTGGATCATCAACAAGGTCTTGGCTATCCAGCTTGTATTTTATTTTCTGATTTTTTTTGACAATATGTAAGACAGAGCATTTATTTGTTGAGATTTGAAGTTGCCATTTGATTGACCATTCTGATACATAGTTGAGGTCTTTTTGAAGAGTAGCAGAATTATCTGTGGTGTTGAATTACCTTTACATCATCAGCGAAGAGAATGCAATTGCTCTTAATATGATCACAGAGGTCATTTATGTAGAGTATGAAGAGAGTTGGTCCTAGAACACTGCCTTGGGGGACACCACTGTTGATAGGTACAGAATTTGATAGGATGTTTCCAATTTTAACCATTTGTTGTCTGTTTGACAGGAATGCTTCTATCCAGTTATGCAGGTGTCCAGAGATACTCTAAGATTTTAGTTTTAGGAGTAGTTTGTCATGTACCACTGAATCAAAGGCTTACAGAAGTCTATGTAGATTGCTTCTATTGCTTTGCCCTGATTGAGTTGTGTAGTCCATATATTTTTGCAGTGTAGGAGTTGCAGATTACAGGATAGTTTTTTTCTGAAACCAAATTGTTTATTAGAGAGTAGGTTGTTTGTCTCTAAGTGGAGGATAATGGATTGGTTAATAATTGATTCCATGACTTTACAGTTGACGCAGCATAAGGAGATTGGTCTGTAATTTTCAACTAGGCTTGGGTCTCCCTTTTTAAAGATGGGGTTGACCGTGGCCTGTGACCATAGTTTTGGCAAGGAGCTGATCCTGAAAGATTTTTCAAAGATTATGCTTAGAGGTTCGGCTATGGCAGTGGATAGCTTTTTTAAGAAGCAGGCACATATTCCGTCCAGTCCAATAGATAGGAATGGTTTTAGATTGCGCAGTGCTTTTTCAACAATCTGTCTTCTGTAAAATCGATATGTATTAGATCATTGTAGTTGTCTGTGGTTCGACTCGGAAGTACTGGGCTTGATCCATTGCTGTTTACAAATACTGAGCCAAAGAATGTGTTAAAAAGGTTTGGTTTGATGGTGTCATTGTTGCAGTCTTTGCCATTAGGTCCTTTCAGGGGTGGGATGGACCTTGAGTCTTTTAGTTTGTTGTTTACAAAATTGTAGAAAGCGCAGATAGAATTGGTGCGTAGGTTTTCCTCTTGTTTAATGTGATAATTGGTGCATTCAGTCTTTATCTGTTGGCATAAATTTTTGTATCGGCTTTTGAAGTTGGCAATGTGACCAGATTTTTTTTTTTGCCAAAGTGATCTCTTTTTGGATTGGAGCTTCCTTATTATTATGGGTAATCTGTTTTTTCTGGTTTTGGGAGTTGTTTTTGGTACATATAGTTTGATTACTCTTTTGACTTAAGTAAAAATATGTTGAAATGGTCTTCAACAGTATTGCATCCAGTGAATAGAGATTGCCAATTAAGGGATGAGAGATTGTTGTCTATAAGATTGTAGTTGCCTTTTTTGAAGTTATAATTGTGGATTACATCATTGTGGTGATTTTTGTGTGGACGTATGTTGAGACAAAAGTCAATTATGTTGTGGTCACTGTTGGAGAAGGGTTCATAATTTGTATTCCGTAAATTGAATATGAGCCAATGCAATCTTCGGCTGCATTAATAAAGGGATAGACTCAAAATCACATAAATTTCTAATACCACTTCACAATGTCTTAGTAAGACCACACTTGGAATACTGCGTTCAGTTTTAGTCACCACAATACAAAAAAGATGTTGAAATTCTGGAAAGAATACAGAGAAGAGCAACAAAAATAAGTAGGGGGCTGGAGGCTAAAAAAATATGAAGAATGGTTATGGGAATTGGGTGTGAAAAGATGGACTGGGTGGCATGATACTATTTTCCAAAGCACCAAAAGGCAGGACAAGAAACAATGGTTGGAAACTAAGCAAGGAGAGCGGCAACCTAGAACTAAGGAGAAATCCGCTAATGGTGAGAGTAATCAACCAATGGAATAGATTGCCTTCAGAAGTTGTGGGTACTCCATCACTAGAGGCTTTCGAAGAACCATTTGCTGGAGCAGGCAATTGGACTAGGACGCTTCTGAGACCCCTTCCAACTTCTATGTTCTAAGCCTCCTTTATATTTATCCTATAAGAGCAGCCTCCTGCAATATTAATGTTAATTGTAAAAAAAAATATGGACATTAATATATAATCCTTTCATTCAAAGGACATACAGGGGACTGGAGGTAGGAAGGAAATGTCTTTGCTTTCAGTTCCTAACTATACTTGTTTTTTAAAAAAATGCTTCCATTTATGAAGTCTTTGGTGTGGAAAGCCGAGTTGCAAACGATTGCATCAAGTGACAGAAGAGGCCATTAATTTTCTGTTATGTTTTCTGGTGTTAAGAGCTTTATTAAAGTTGAACAACTGGAAGAATTGATATCACTACATTCATTCCCCCACCCCCCACCCCGTTTCATAGCAAGACTTGCCTAATATACAGACCACAGCTATCATCCATTGAATAGTAGGCAAAACCTGGCAAAATTGGAACAACCATTCCATGAATTCCATCTCTCATTTAGACAGCATTAATGTGAGCAAATGCCCGCCCTGTTTTTCACGTTATTACTTCTCCTTTATCTGCTGCTCATCTGCCCATAACTGGAATGAGCCACTGTCACTTGTCCCAGCTCCTGCCATCCTAGCAGTTTGAAAGCATGCAAATGCAAGTAGATGAATAGGTACCACATATAAGCAGATAGGAAGGTAACCATGATCCACGTTTCACCATACACTCTGTGTTGCAGCGTGATATCGTGCCAACCACATGACTATGGAACTACTCCGGAAAATGTTGGCTCTTTGGCTTAAGAAGTGGAGATGGGCACAGCCCCTTAAAGTTGGTCACAACTAGCAAGATAAAATCCAGAGGGAGACACCTTTATCTTTTTTTTTTTCACTTCCTAAATCCACTTTTTGTACTTTATATTTGCCTTGTTCTGCATAAGTTTTCAGGCATTTTTACATCACCTCTTCTTTTATTTCCTGAGCTTTCTGAACAGTTTGAAGATGAGTCAAGATCATTTTTCCTCTCATTGCTCTTTAAACTGCTGAGAGCTTCACACAGCTGATCACAACAAAAAGGAGCAACCGGCTAGTCCCCTGTCCTACTCCCATATGCTACATTTGAGCAGTTTCATCACCTGAACTGACAATGAATTTTGTCTCTGGCCAATTTTCAATGGCCAGTGAAAAGCCACCTCAGTGCTATGGTGGCCTGAGCCCTTGCATGGAGTAATAAAAGCCTACAAAGCAGGTTGAGGCAAATGGAGGAAAAACCACCCAGAAACTCTATGGAGATTTAGCAATTTACTATCTTCACAGCAATTTTTCTTGCACCATAGTTGAGCTGGAAGTAAACTGGATTGGAAACAGTCTATGAGCAGTGCCCAGAAGTGTGCTTGATTTCTTTTTTGCTTTCTCTCCAGAAAATCTCAATTGTGTTTCACTTGGCACATTCCAGGGCAACCTACTATCCTTAACTCTCTTGTGAACATGATCTTGTTCTATAGGTTCATTGTTTAATTTACATTAAATACAATGGAAGTTTACTTAAGATGAAAAAAAAATAAGTTTATGGATTGAAAATAGAAAAATGAATAGATACTAAAAAATTATAGGTCTCTGCAGAACTTTGAAAAGAAATGTGAGTAAAGCACCTATTTGAAACACCTTTATAAAGCAAGGATTATTCTGCTTCTAATCTGTAGAACAGCTACGACACTTTGCTTTGCTATACTTCTAGTGTGGACCAGTGAAGTACTTATTAAGGGATGTTGCCTACAATTTCCCTATTTTAATACTCTTCTCTCTTCTACAGGAAATCCTCAGTAAACAGGCTACTTGGAGAAAAATTGTGCGCACTCAAGCAAAATAGGCCTATGACTGTGACTTTATGTTTTAATAAACTTAAAATTTCAAAGTAGAATTTTCATTAAATCTGAATTGTCACTTAATCTGGCATTAAATCCGAGTTAGAACAAAAGAGCAAATGGGGTTTTAATTGTGCATAAAAAGATAGGAAGATAACGGGATTTTATACATGTGCAAATGTTCTAGTGTTTTACTTAATGTTTGAATGAATTTTCTGGAAATTTTGAAGGAAGAGATAAAAATTGTTCCTGGTATGGAAAAGCTTTGAGAAAAATGAAGATTTATGGAAAAATTGAAATATAGTCACTACTTACAGTAGTTTTAGTACTTTTAAAAATAAAGTGTGAAAGTATAGTTTGTTTAATCATAATTATATATTTCTTTGGTGACTTTACTTTTACATATGTTTTAATTCATGTTGCAGTGGAGCTAATTCCTAATGAACTCTAAGGAATGGAGCATCTCATAATTTTTGCCTTTTAAAAACAGGCATTAACTTTGAAAACAGGAAAAACCATCAATGCTATACTGTCGTTCAACAATAAATGTAGTTTATGTATTTTGAAGTTGATCCCCACAGATAGCAATCATTTTCAGAAAAAGAGCTGAGAAAAAAAGGGAAACCAAAGCTAAGATTAGACACATTGCCATATGAAACAGTCTTTAAAGCCTCATTTTATTAATCTGAACTCCTAGAAGTAGTTTCTAGTATTCCTGCCTCTTGTCATTTATCATTTTCATGAACTCATTCATGTTTTCATATATTAACTATTTTTTGTTTAGTAAGCATATTACTAAATGGAGAAGTACTTTTTTCAGATTATAAATATTTAAGCATGATTTATAATATCTGCAAACAATAGATGGAATATGATACAAAAGAAAAAGAAACCAGATTCACCCCAGATTCTGCAAACCTGCATCACATCCAGTAGTAGCACCCAATGAACAGTATTCCAACTTCAACCATATTCTTTAGCGTCCACCCCTCCCATTCTCTAATTCAGCCTTCCTGAAAAACACACTGGATGAGGGGTCCTGGTCAGTTCCTTACCAGCATACATTAATGAGATACATAAAGCTTAATCCAGCCATGGCACAAGCAGTTCTACAAAGGAAGGCAATAGCAGTCTGCCATGAGCAGTCGCTCAGGTAATTGGTTTATCTACCTGGAAGCAATCTCTACCCCAGACAGACAAGTAGTAAAGTCTCTTCCTTGAGGCTATTTCCTTTGTCTTTTCAATTGCTTTGCACAGCCAAGTAAGAGGGAGAAAAAGAGAGGGGGGAGGATGTTAATTTGTGAATTAATAGCTTTTCTCAGCAGAATTGTAAATTCAAATGTCATCTCACATGGTGATACAGCGCCTGGGCTTCTGAGAAAGAAATGATAAATCCTCCTTCTTCCCCCTCCTCAACATACACGCTGACATACATTTGGCTTCTCTGCTCAGGAGACAATCATGTAGGGCAAAACATGCTCCTTTTAATTTGTAGTAACAGTACAATAGAGACTGTGGTGCTGGCTACTATCCACTCGTCCTCCGTAACAGAATCTGGATGACTCTCAGGTTATGCTTTCATTTGTTCATTTCAGACATGCCTGAGAATGCACAAGCCTCACTTTGAGTTCAATTCTATGTCCACCTACAATAACAGTATATTTGGGGGATGGAAAGAGAAGGTCTCTTTCAAAATGGTACTACTGCAGTCTCCTCTGGTAATCAGATGAATTAATGATCCTGAATTTAAAGTGAATGCTGATGTCCTGGACTTCTTTCTAGCCTGTCTTGTAAAGGGGAGAAAGCTTTTATTGTTTCTGAGAAGAAGGCGGGCAACATTAAGAAAGATTCATGGATGGAGACTGAATATGCAATTTTCTTTCACCTTGCCAGGAGGTGCCCCTGGGCTGTGCCTGGCCTAAATTTTCTCCTCTTTCCCCATCTCTGTCTTATCTAGCCATCCTACCACCCTTTCATGCTTTCTAGAAAATTACCTTCAAAATTGAATTCTACTTTTACAAACAAATATAATGAAAAGAAAAAAGTAAACCAGCACAATGATGAATTAAGGTTGTCAGAAGCTCCTCTAGTTATCTTTGTTTTGTTGTACATGCCAATCGGCCTTTGCTGCTGTTGTGGTGCTTAGGGTCCACTTGTTTGAATCCCTGTATTGGGAACAGATAACTGATTTATGGTATCTAAAATACCACCATCTTTCCTTCACAAGGTCATAATGGAATTCAGGATGCAAATTTTCATCCTGAATTTTAGTAACCTGGGGCATCCCTTTCTACCTTTTTTATATTATCTGGATGGGAATTTTGCTTCCTTGATTAGATTTGCTATATATAGATTCTTATAACTGAAATCATCTTCCCTATCGTGGGGTCTTCCAGATGAGTTGGGGCTGTAATTCTGGGAGTTGGATGAGATCAGATTGGGAGGGAAAATCAGAAACCTTCTTCCCTTCCTCAAATACAACAGGATCAAATAAAAAAAATTGTTGACAGCAGTTATTAGAAGATTGCCTGAGAACATCTTTATTTAAATCTGCCAGTGATTTGAATTTATTCATCAAGTTTGATTACTGGTAATCCATTTCAGGGCTTGGGAATTATCACCCAAAATACAAATATGGAGTGTGATACAGCTGTTACAGGATGAATCTGCTTCAATCTCAAAAAGCAGGAAGAAAAAGAATGCCATCCTCCAGCATATAACTTTTATATATACTGTTGTTGCTCTCTAGCCCCATCTAGTGGCCGGAGAGACAAATACCAAGTATATTGTTTGAAGCTCTTTACTCTTTACTCACCAGCCCGCACTCTCAAAACAAGTGCATGCTGGGAAGACAGACTCTATTTCCTTTAGTGTTTGGAGAAGGCAGAAGCACAAAGACAAATCCAACTTAATCTGTGGCACATGGTCATCCAAGGACAAACCCACATCCCACACAGAGAGCATCACTGGTGAGATTTATATTACTTGTATTTATTAATTGTTATGTTCAGCAGTAACTCAATACTGCCTATCTTGTATTTGGTTCTCATTGTATGTATTCCTATTTTCCTGTTTCACCATATTCTGTTCTTTCAATAAAGCATTCAGACCTACACACATGGTTTGATTTATTGGGGAATAAGTGGGTTTAGCTGCATGTCAAGCTACACACAGATTAACGTGTAGTGAGGACAGAACAAAGAAGATGTGTTCTCAAGAAGATGAAGATATTAAAACGTTTAAAGACACAGTGTTGGTAAAATACAGAGATTGCTAGATATGCACTGCAGTGTTTAGATTTTTTTTTTCCCCAGGGGACAGTATAACTGGCAAATCAACCAAAACTGAAAAATTTGATGAGTTCCCCTTCTATTTTATCAGCCAAGTCATTTATGAAGATATTGAAGAATACCTGGGCCTAAGACATAATTTTGTGGTACTCCACTGCTTACTTCCATTCAGGTAAATATAGTAATATTAAGGACTATTTGTTGAGTGTGATTTGTAAGCCAGTTAAAATCCATCTGGTGGTGATTCTGTCTGTCCAACATTTTTCTAGCTTATCAAGAAGTAGGTTGCGGTCTACTTTGTTGAATACCTTACCTTAGGTCTACGTATACTATGTCCACAGCATTTCGCTGGTCTATTAATTTACTCACTTTGTCAAAGAATGAAGTGAGATTGGTTTGGGTATGATCTGTTTTTAACAAACCCACGCTGGCTTTTAGTTATAACTTTTGCAGATCTCTTTTTTGATTATCTTTTCCAGTATCTTCCCAGGTTTTAATGTTAACTAATTCATGTGTAGCTTCCTGGGTCTATTTTTTTTCCTTTTTTGAAGATGGGAACCACACCAGGTCTTTTTCAGTCTTCAAGTAATTTCCCAGTGTTCCAGGATTTTTAAAGATACGGTACAATGATTCTAAGATAACACCTGCCATTTCCTTTAGAACTCTGGGATGAAATCCCAGTGATTTATATTCATCAAGATCAGACAGGTATTCTCTTACCATTTTTCTGCTTATTTTAATTTTTATTTCTAGTCTGTCTTTTACAGTTAGGTTTTTAGTAGGTTGGGCTATAGTTTCTTTTTGTGCGAAAACTGATGCAAAGAATTCAATTCTAAATAATCGTCCTCTGTGTTCTGCATAAGTTTGAAGTTCTTCATATGTTTGAAGGTAGTTATCACATCTGTCCTTCATCTTCATATTAAATAAATTGAATACACACAGTCATTCCTTGTAAGAATGTTAGTTTGTTTATAATTATTTCAAGTCCCTTATCAGTTCGGCTTTCTTTCTGCTGCCTGTTACTTCTTTGCCACCTGCTCTCTTAAGTGAATCTGCTGTTTCCTTGACTTTTTTATTATTTAAAAGCTGAGCTACAAGTATTTTCTATTATTTCAAAACTTTTTTTTAATTATCTTTGATTTTTGTTGCAAGTCTTTCTTCATTCTGAGCCTTTGCTTTCCTGACCTCATTTTTGAACCACATTGGCACAGTGATTAGAATGCAGTACTGCAGGATACTTCTGCTGCCTGCTGCCTGCCTGCAATTTGGCAGTTCGAATCTCACTAGGCTCAAAGGTTGACTCAACCTTCCATCCCTCTGAGGTTAGTAAAATGAGAACTCAGATTGGTGAGGGCAATATGCTGATTCTGTAAACAGCTTAGAGAGGGCTGTGAAGCACAGTGAAGTAGTATATAAGTGTAAGTGCCATTGCTATTTGCAGATTTGGACTATCAGCTGATATTTTGCCTTAGTTACGCATCCCTCTTTCTATTGTTTGTACTTATCCTTTTCATCTTTCAGTTTATCAGAGAAATCTTTGTGCAACCATGCTGGTTTCTTCTTGGATTTCTTGTTTTTCTTTTTCAGTGGTATTGTGTTGAACTGGGCTTTTATGATCATATTTTTCAGAGTTTCCCTGTGATTCTTGAGTTATTTGCCCTTTTAGGATTTTCTTCCATGGAATTTTTTTAAGGCTCTTTCTCAGTTTGTTAAAATCAGCTTTTCAACTCATAAAATATTTCTATGGTCATTTCATAGTTGCCAACAGAAAGGTGGGGAAAGGGGTTTGAAAGAACAGTGCAGCAGTTTGGAAATCAAAACTGCATTCCATACATAGTTTTTCAGAAATAGTAACTAGGTGACTGAAGTTTCTGCCATGCAAAAATCTAACTGGAAAACATGATTGATGATTGGCTATGGATGTGTCTCATTGGAGAACACGAATTATGATACATCAAAAGGGTGAGGGAAAACCAGGGTCAAAGGTGACAGTGAATTATGTGTCTCAGAGTCAGCTACACCCAGGCAGTGTCATATGAAGCCAAAGTATCTTCTTCTCCTTTCTGCATCTTCTTTCTGTTTTTTAAGACTCATCTTCAATTCCTCCAGGAGTGATGCCATTTTAAACACTTTTGAACAAGCCCCCCAATTGACTTTAAGTAAAAACAGAAGAAGAAAGAAAAGACCAATGCCAAAACCTTTTTTTTTAATATCACCGAATGATCCCAAACTATTCCTTCTTGTTTCTTTCCTTTACTTTTCCTTTCCGTGGGTTACTTTATCTTTTAATAAGGTTTCAGTTATAATGTATCTTTGGGAGTCTTTTCAAAGTTTCACTGTTAATCCTCTGTTTTTCCAGGTGGCACTCCATTTTTCCATTATTCCAAGTTCCACCCTTTTGCCTCCACTCTTCTCCATTTTGGGGCTTTAAAATGACCAAAGAAAAGATCTTTATTCTCCTTTTGACACTTAAATTTCAGCTTAAAGTTGCCTATTAGTGTCAAAGTAAATTAATGTAGATTTCTTTCCATGTCATTTGTAATTTTCAATATAGAGGTTAAAAAAGGATTTTTTTAAAACCTCCTCTTCTCTCTCCTTTGCCACTTAAAAGTCTTCTTTCAGAAGTATCTAAGTACTTTTATATTCAGGGTACCTTGCTTAGATGTTCTTTGTTGTTTAGACCGGTCTGTCCTGCTTTCCTCTTTGTCTTCCTCCTGCACAATTTTCTCCAGTCGGGTTCTTCTTTGAGGTGGCCATTTCTGACCACTGCTGCAACCGCCTTTGGGAAAGGGAGTTTAGACCAGCCAAGGAGAAGAGATACAGCTCCCCTCCACTCAGCTGGCAATCTCCTCCCTCTTCACCACCTCTAGGGGGTGGCTTCAGCCCTGGATCCAAAGGATCGGGGAGCTCCAGTGGTGACTACAGATCAAAATCATGCACAATCGCGGATTTCGGTCTGTCACTGAAGAAAGCCAAACCGGAAGTTTCGTATAACAGTATTATTGTGTATAGTTGTGACAATGGATGAATCAATGCATCAGTCTATTTCACAAAATCAGAATGGAAAGGCTCTTGTAGATCATCTAATCAAATGCCCCACCCAGTAAAGGAATTTATTAAAACAGCAATGCATTTATATCAGTGGGAGTGAACACAAACATTTCATTGTCATGTGCACGACTAGCACTGTGAAAGAGTTTCTGACTGAAACACTGATGTAGTGCATAATTATACAATATAATTATATATAAAATTATTATTTAGTGAATTTATATTGCCGCCTATTCACCCATGGAGACTCAAGGCGGCCTACAAAACATAAAACCACATTTAAAACAATAAAACTAATAAAAAGAATCAAATAAATTAATGTAATAAAATCACCCCCACCCCAGCAACAGCAGATCCATTTAATGGGCTCCATCCCGCTCTAGTTCCCCAGATTATGAACAGCTAGGGAAGAAAAGTAAAGAATAAGGAGCATAAGTGGTGTTTTCATCTATGCTTTCAACAAAAGGCCAACATGTAATGAGCAAGCAAAGGATTTTAGAAACAAACCACCACTGTTTAAAAACTGGTGTCATGAAGAGAACTTCAGTTTCCTAGATCATAATCTGTATCACCTACATGAACGGCTCCTTGGCAAGGAATGGACTGGACCTCACAAGCACTGGAAAGAATATATTCAGAAAATCACTGGCTCATTTCATCAGAAATGATTTAAACTAAAATTGAGGGGGAGGATGGCCAATTTTCAAAACCTTTAGAACCTAATTCCAAACAAAACCCACTAGATAACCATATAAGAAGGTAAGGAATAAAGAGAAAGAAGAAAAATGTAAATGCATAATAGCAGATATAGGAAACATACCTAGGGTCAGTCACAAAGAACTTAAATGCCTGTACACTAACACTCACAGTTTGGAGAATAAACAGGGTGAACTTGAGGTACTTGTATACAAGGTAAGCATGATATAATTGTCATTACAGAAACTTGGTAGGATAAAACTCATGACTGGAATGTACTGATAGGAGGATACAAATAGATCTATCAAAACAGGAGGTAAAGTTGCATTATATGTTAGAGATCACTTCCTCTCTACAGAGTTGCACACAACAGAAGACAAAAGCTTTCTAAAATGAATATGTTTCAAAAAAAAAATAAAAAAGAATGACATTGCCAAAGGTCTACATTACAGGCCATTTAACCAAGCAGAAGAAATAGATGAACTTTTTGCTAATCAGTTAACCCAGTGGTTCTTAATCTGGGTGATATTGCCCGCCCATGGGGCGATTTCGTTTTTCAGGGGGGCAATGGAATGAAAAGGGGCAATGCAGGGGTGAAGGAATGGAAGTGGGTGATATGGGGGCGATGGAGCATGAAGTTTTGGGGACACTTTTGAGACTTTTTTCGTATAGTGAACCGCTGTATATCTGTTGTACAAAAACATCAGATTGCTCGCTATTAGTGGATTGAACTGTGTTTTAAAATGTTCCTCCAGCTAGCTTCAGTACAGAACGCCATACATATGTGAATACACCTCGCTCATCTTCATGCGCGTTGCGCAGCAGCCTCTATCACTCTACCCATGAAGTGGCACGCCATTGGCCGGAATGGGCAGTGATGGAGGGGTGAGCGCTTCTTTTGAAACATTGCATGGTGAGTGGCTGTCCCCTGTGATGTCAACATAACTGTTGAAACTAGGTTTATCGATATCCACGTGTGTTTTATAGTGTTCCAGTGCAGTCAAAAATTTAATTTGCAGTTAGTGCCTTTCATTTTGAAGACTTCTCAACATGGCCAAGAAGAGGAAGTGTCACCAATATTCGATGGAATACCTAAAATTGGTATTCATTCCATCTCCTTCCAATGTACAGCTTCCGTTTTGTCTTCTTTGTGAGAAAACATTTTCAAATGAAGCTATGAAGCCTTCCCGACTGAAAGACCATTTGGTAAGAATTCATTTGGATAAAGCCAACAAACTGGCATCATTTTTCCAATCCTTAAAGGCCAAGTTTGAGGGTCGCAGCACTGTTGAGAAGTTATTTGGAAAATCATCACTCAATGCCGACAAGGGGCTCATTTGTTCCTATGAAGTATCTTTGTTGATAGGAAAATGTGGCAAATCTCACACTATCAGAGAAAATGCTGATTTTACCAGCAGTGAAACAGATTGTTGCCACCATGTTGGGGCCCAGTCCAAGCACTGTTATGCAATCGATTCCTTTGAGCAATGACACCGTATCAAAAAGAATTGATGAAATGGCTGCTGATGTGGAAGAAAGGCTTATTGACACCTTGAAAAGTACAGAATTCGTGATGCAGATTGATGAGTCAACGATTCATGAAAATGAAGCCTTGTTATTGGCTTATGTCTGTTTCATCAACGGAAATGAAGAAATCAGGGAAGAACTGTTATTTGCTTGAAATTTAGCCACTGACACAAAAGGTTCTTTGATATTTAAAAAGGCTGAAGAGTTTTTTAATGAGAAAAACATCTCTTTGACAAACGTTGTGGCATGTGCAACCGACGGAGCTGCATCCATGGTTGGACGATATCGTGGATTTCAAGCTCATCTAAAATCGGTTATACCTGGAGTTATGACCATCCATTGCGTCATTCATAGACAGCACCTTGTCTCAAAAAATTTGAGTGGCCGTTTGCATGAGTCTCTAAGTTACATCATTAACACTGTGAATAAAATTAAATCGAATGCCTTGAACAACCGACTTTTTCACAAGCTTTGTGAAGAAAATGATGATGAGTTTGAACATCTCCTTTTGCACACCGAAGTAAGGTGGCTTTCAAAAGGAAAGTGCTTGCGGAGATTCCACGAACTTTTTGACACAGTTGTCGAATTTCTTAAATCCATTAATCCAAGTCTAAGCAGCTCTTAAACTTCGACGTCTGGATGTAGCTTATCTCGCTGATGTTTTTGACAAGCTGAATGAAGTGAATGTAAAGCTGCAAGGAGATAAAATCAATTTTCTTAAGGCCAAAGGAGTAATCTGCTCATTTATTTCCAAATTGGACCTCCTTGCAAGCAATATGAGTCACCAGGAGCTATATCGGTTCCCAAGCCTTGGTAATGAACGTCAACTCCAAGCAGAAGATTTGGACGTTTTTTGCTGCCACTTGAAACAACTAAAACAAGATATGGAAACCAGATTCTATGATCTGATAAATCTGGAAGCGCCCACTTGGGTGCTAAATCCTTTCACAGCCTTTGCACAACCTCATCCCAAACTGCAAGAGCCACTGACAGATCTGAAATATGCCTGTGAAGCCTAATCATATTTTCAGAATTATGGCTACGATGCTTTTTGGGTGAAAATGAGGAACACTTACCCAATATTGTGGGAGGAAGTTAAGTTGCTTCTTTTAGCCTTTCCTTCCACTTACTTAGTGGAGAGGGGCTTCAGCGCTGTCCAACAGATCCTTTCTAAGTCAAGGAACATGTTGAAGATCACTGAGCACGGCGATTTAAGAATGAGATTAACAAAAATGGTTCCAGACATCAAGAAATTGGCATCAGCTCACCAAGCACAAGGCAGCCATTGATGTTCTTTTTTTTGCTTTTTGTGTACATACATTTTCTTCGTTAATAATTGTCTCAGCTCTTATCGTTGTATTTGCTTGCATTGGATTTCACGTTCCAGTTTGAGCTTTTGGCTTCGTTTTTGAATTCTTGTTGTGCTCTGTAAAACATTTTGTGTGTCTCTTTGTATTGCACTTTTTTAGCATGCACTCCAGTTCGATATTATATTTTGGTTTCTTGGTTTTATGGTTTCAATCTTTTTTTGTGCTCTTTGTGTAAACTTTTTGTGTAGATATATATATATTTTTCTTCAGTTTAGAAAAAAATTAATTTGTTGTTCTGATTTTTGTTGCTTTCCTTCTGTAAAAATTTTCTTTGTGTCTTTTTAACCCTTTTTACAGTGTGCATGAATATATATTTTCCTCGAATCTTAATTTAGTTTCAGAGTTTTCGTCTTGAAATTCTTAGTTCCTGCATTGCGGTTTGTTCTTATGCCCTTTTTATATTTCTTTTTGCATCTTAAAATTCACTTGTAATTAAATCATTAAATGTTACTTTGGGGGGGGCATTTCATTTTCTTGCAATTGAATTTTGTTTTCAGTGGTCATTGCATTTAAGTGTCTTGAATAAATAAGATAATAATGAAATACACGTATCATGAAGTTTGGGAGTAAAGTGATGGGTGGCATCAGTATTTTTCACACAGTTGAGATATGAGAAAAAGACTGGAAATAAATTGTTTGCATCAATATGTCTTGACAACAATTTTAAAGAAAACAAAAATCGTGTTTGCATAAATTGAAGAATTATTTCCCTGTGTTGTGATTGAGAGGTTATGTTGGGGGAGGGGGTGATGATCACTTCCTCAATGACTCAAGGGGGCGATTCTTTCAAAAAGGTTAAGAACCACTGAGTTAACCAATGTATGTAGGAAATACACCACAGTAGTAATGGGGGACTTTAACTACAGTGACATCACCTGGAAGACAAACTCTGCAACAAATGGGAAATCAAACAGATTCCTGACCATTCAGCTGACAATATCACCCAAAAAGTAGAGGTGGCAACTAGAGGGACAGTTATACTGGACCTTATTCTTACTAACAGAGAAGAAGTGATAGAAGGAATTGAAATTGCATGAATTTTAGAGGATAGTGACCATGCCATGTTAGAATTCAATATAAAGCAGACACAAGCAATAGAACATAACCAAACTAGTGTTTTAGACTTTAAAAGAGCCAATTTTAACAAACTCAGAGAGAGCTTGGAAAGGATCCCATAGATAAATATCTTAAAGGAGAAATCAACTTAGGAAGCTTGGGAAACACTGAAAAATATGATTATAAAAGCTCAGTCCATTCCAGAGGTGAGCTGCTACCGGTTTGCACTGGTTCGCAGGTGGGCCAAACAGATGACCAGAAGGTCATTGCAGCGAACCAGTTGGGTGTCAGCTGCTCTTTGGAGCAACTGGTTCTATAGAATCAGTCTGAACTAGTAATATCCCACCCCTGAGTTTGGAGAAGCATTCTGGTATGCCTGTATTTCTAGACTAATCCTTATCTTAATTGCCCTGCTGTTTTAAGTGTTTTCAAAAGCTGCCTCTGGGTTAAGCTTGTTACATTGTAAGCCTTAATGGTTCTTGGCAGTACGCCCAGACTTTCTTTCTGTAGACTGTGTTCTCCCCACCCTGGAGTTTTTTGTGGTACTTTCATTCCTGGGGTTTGACTTTCTTAAACATTGTTAAAGGATTCTTTTAGGCTTTTTGGAATTTACTTCCAACATAGCTGGAACAGCTATTTACAGAAGGGTTGGCATAGCCATAGAAGAAATGGCTGAGAGGCAGGATGCTTGGCATTCTGTCTGATTTTTTTTTTACTGTGATTTTTCCTTAAATCTGGATGATTACCTAAGGATATCTTGTGAGGTGAGTGAGATAAGCTGGTATCTTTAAGTGGTGAAAATTGATCTAAGGATTGCTTCTCCTGGGTGGGAAACTGTGCTTTGTCAGTTCGCTGAACACAGGAGTCTCTTGTCTATGGGGATTCTTCAGTCATCCAGATCATGGATGTCCCAAAGGTGCTTTTCAAGAATTTCAAGAACTGAATTTTCTTGGTTTTCAGAAAGTCCAGTTGCCTCTTGAAAAAGCACATTTGGGACAGGAGCCTCTTGCATTGCTTCGGAATGGGCAAGGCATATGATTGCTCACTGATAATAAGTGGATCATCCTTCCAATTTGTTTTAGTTTTCTCTCATGATAATATGGCATAGTAACATGGCGCCAATTGTAGAAAGTTAGTATCCACCCCTTCCTAGAAGAATGAAATGTTTTGAGAAATATTAGAAAGGAAGAATAAATTTCCCTGAATGACAATGGAGACACATGTTTTCTTAGAAGGAGAAAGCAGCCCCCACCTTCCTTAATAGCCCACAGAAGATGCCAGTACTTAAGAGATAAAGAGATAGATATTCATAGGCAAAAATTCCCTGCAGCAAGGTCTGAACAAAGGCAGAATGGGATTAGCCCTCACTCAATATGTTAATTTGTCTCTTTAGTTTGGCATTTTGTAGCCCAATATGCCCACCAACTTTCTGGAGAGCTTAAATAACCTCTCTGCTAAAGGGTTTCACTTTATGAGCAAGAGTAACTTGGCTGCTGATAGTTATCCTTGCACTGTAACTATTTTAATTCCTTAATGTGTTCTGGCACCCTGCCTGGTTTGTAATTCTGGGTTGCAGGTACTGCTGGTGAAAAGGAAAGTATTCAGAAAGAATGGTTTAGGTTTCCATGAGAGCTGTGACTCATTGATCTTCAGCATGTATTCCCGCATTCCTAATCTAATGATTGATATTTAGGGCAGCTTTTTGCAAGCAAATAATAAGCACTGGTTTGTCAAAAAGAGATCATGTCAAAGAAATCATACTTCATTTTTTAATAAAGTGATGAATTTAACATTTCATTGAAAACCTGTGGACATAGTATTCTTAGATTTCAGTAAAGCATTTGATAAAGTAGACCACAATCTACTTCTTGGCAAGCTAGTAAAATGTGAGATAGACACCACCACCACCAGATGACTTTGTAACTGGCTAACAAATCATACTCAACCTGTTGTCCTGAATGGAACTACATTCACATGGAGGGAAGTAAGCTGCCAGGAATAGCCAACATCCCAAAAGACAAGCTCAAGATCCAAAAAGATTTTGGCAAACTTGAATATTGGGCTCTATCTAACAAAATGAGATTGAACGTAGATAAAAGTAAGGTTCTACACTTAGGCAAAAAGCCAGCTGTGTAGATACAGACTAGGTGAAACGTGGCTTAATGCCTGTAATTGTGAAAGGGATCTTGGTGGGATCTTATTGAACTATCACTTAAATATAAGCCAACAGTGTGCAGCAGCAGCCAAAAAAGCCAATGTGATCCTAGGCTGCATTAATAGAGGGATAGAATCAAGATCATGTGAAGTTCTAGTATTACTTTATAATGTCTTAGTAAGACCACACTTGAAATACTGCATCCAATTCTGGTCACCACAACACAAATAAGATGTTCAGACTCTGGAAAGAATACAGAGAAGAGCAACAAAATTGATTAGGGGGCTAGAGGCTAAAATATACAAAGAATAGTTACAGGAAGTGAGTGTGTGTAGTCTAATGAAAAGAAGAACGAGGGTGACATGATAGCACTGTTCCAATATTTGAGGGGGTCAAACTATTTTCCAAGAAACAATGGTTGGAAACTAAGCAAGGAGAGAAGCAAACTAGAACTAAGAAATTTCCTAATGGTGAAACCAATCAACCTATGGAATAGCTTGCCTTTATAAGTTGAGGGTGCTCTATCACTGGAGGCCTTCAAAAGTGAATGGACAATCATTTGTCTGAAATGACATAGGATCTCCTGCTTGAGCAGGGAATTGGTGCCTTCCAACTCTATTATTCTTTGTTCTGTTTCTGAAGGTAAATTGTCCCTATCAGCCACAGTCCCTTCAGTTTCATTTATAAGATTGCCAGGAGAAAAAAACCCCTCAAAAATGCATCCTTGCAGAACTTGTATCCCCATAATCTCACTAACAGCTCCCTGTATGTTTTTCATAGGCTTTCTAAGGTGAACTTTCAAATATTTTCAAGTAAAAGCTGTTTGTTTAAAAGAAAGAAAAAATAGAATCTGATCAAGGTGCAACCTTTTAAGGATAGAAGCTTGGCTGCATCTGTCTACTTTTTGTGCCCAGAACTCCACTGAGTTCCCATTGAAGTGAAGGGTTCCACAGAATGTTGTTTGAAAACCCCATTCTCAGCAACCCAGAGGCTGAGTCTGCACAATCTGCTCAACTAGGGAAGGTTGTTTCTGATACAGCAGCTGAGGTGAATGAAGCCCTTGGGTTAGTAGGTTATATTTAGGCAAATATAACCAGGCAAATGGCTCTATTCCTAAAATCATCCGTCAATGCATTTCCATATTTCTGCCCACCGTGCAGACCCAAACTAGACAAATATATTGCCCTGTTCAAAAGAGTTAATACCATAGAAACACATATAACATCCCTTGACAAGCAGGATTAACAAACCTTAAAAAAAAAGACATGGCATAAAATAAAGAATATCTAACAACTACAAACCACATCTCTACCCAACAACCACAACCAAAACCCAATCCACAAAAAACCACAAATCCTACAAATATTGATACCCCATCCTCAACAAAGAAGCCGTTGAGCATGAACGGAAGCATCCAAAAGCCATCTTATTTGGTCTAGAGGACAATGACAATGATGACATCACCAATGTCCACAACATCATCAGAGACTATCAAGCATCAACCATCTCCCTTGATGAAATACTTGACATTTCCCATGTCGGTCCAGAGCTCAAAAACAAAGATGGCTCGATAGCCCTATGCCTCTGAAGGGTCATTTGCAAAAATGAATCAAGCAAAGATAAATTCATTTTCTCAATAAATTCACTCACAAAGAGTAACAACAGCCATAAGAACCTTCATTCTTGCCCTGATCTAATTTTACAGCAAGGTGTACAATCCTGTGAACTATGCTCTAAGCTCAAAAGATTACATGAATTAACTAACCTATACATTGACTACTGTGCAGAATGTATCAAAAGCAAGAGCCACAACCTATGTCCCAATAACCATCACCCAAACATCCAACATTAGGGATGTATGCCCCTTACTTCCTCCAGACCCGCTACTATATATCTTAAATGCAAACTATTCAATGCAAGAAGCCTTGCAAATAAAATGCATGAATTCCTCATCTTACTAAGCACAGCCACATTTGACATTATATTTGTCTGTGAGACATGGTTGAATGCATCTTTCCCAGACTCCATTACCACTGTAAAAGAATATCATGTTCATCGGTCTGATCGTGAAATCTGTAGAGGAGGTGGAGTTGCTATATTCTATAAAAAGTCTTTAAATCAAAAAAAGATTCAAGTTATACAAGACCTTGCTCTTCCTGAGTCCATGAACTGTCCTCAAATACCTCAGTCCACTTCTTACTATGCTATCGAACCCCTGACTATGGTATAATTCATGCAAACAAGCTAACTTCACTACTGATGTGGGCTGCCTCTATCTACACCCTCTTATTTTTCTTGGTGACCTCAGTTTACCTCTTATAAATTGGACACTAAATGAATGTACATCTGAACCCATTCATGCAACCCTGTAAAATGCCTGAAGTAGTTGTTTAGTCTAGTGTTTTATATATACACATATAAACACTAGACTAAACAACTACTTCAACCTCATCTTCTGCAACAGCTCAAACTCAATTTATGGCCTACAAATACAGGAACCATTTTCAAACAGTGACCATAGCATGATTGACTTTTGTCTAAATTTACACCCTCTCAAAGAGGATCATAATGATGGCTCCTCAAAATACAATTTTAAAAAAGCCAATTATGAACTCATACCTGCTGACTTATCATCTCTTGATTGGCACATTCTGTTCTCTGGCTGTAATACTACAGAAGAACATTATAATACTTTCTTACTTGAACTCGAAAGAGTCATTAAACTATATGTTCCATTAGTAACCCACAAAAACAAAACAAAAAATTTACCCAAAATAATAACAAAACTTCAATAAAAAAAATCATTATGGCGTAAAAACAAAACTAAATATGTAGCTAATTTTAAAAACTGATATAACACCTTATGCCGATAGATAAAGGCAGAATGCATCAATTACCGCTGCAAGCAAGAGGAAAATCTTCTACGTACAAAATCTACCCGCACCTTCTATAACTTTGTAAACACCAGCCTGAAAGACTCAAAAACTATCCCACCCTTAAAAGAACCTAATAGGAAAGACTATAATGATGAAGCCATTAAGACAAACCTCTTCAACACATTCTTCAGTTCAGTCTTTGTAAACAACAATGACTCATGCCCCACATTTCCAAGTTGTACCACAACTAGCTGCAGTGATCGACTACATATTGACTTTACTGAAGATAATGTAGAAAAGGCACTACGTTACCTAAAACCATCCTTAATCTATTGACCCTGGTGGCTTATGTGCATACTTTTTTAAGAAAGCTCTCCACTGCACTCTCCACTAAGAACCCCTAAGCATGATATATGAGATATCATTCAGAACCAGCTTCTTAATGAACCTATGGTTTTTAGCAACGGTCATCCCTATCTTCAAAAAAGGTGACCCCTGCTTAGTTGAAAACTACAGACCAATTTCATTGTGTTGTGTCATGTGCAAAGTCATGGAATCAATCATTAACCAATGCCACCCCTTCCACCTAGAGTCAAACAATCTACTCTCCAATAAACAATGTGGGTTCAGAAAAAAATTGTCCTGCAATTTGCAACTTCTACATTGCAAAAACATATGGACTACACTACTTGACCAGGGTAAAGCAATAGATGTAATTTACATAGACTTCTGCAAAGCCTTTGACTCAGTGGTACATAACAAACTACTGTTAAAATTAAACTCTTAAGGCATTTCTGGATCCCTTCATAAGTGGATTACTGCCTTCCTGTAAACAGACAACAAATAGTTAAAATAGGAAGTGCCCTATCAAACCTTGCACCAGTTAACAGCGGTTTCCCCAAGGGAGCATTCTAGGACCCACACACTTTACAATCTATATAAATGACCTTTGTGATCACCTTATAAGTAATCTTCACTGAAGATGTAAACCTATTCAACACCACCGACAATGCTACCATCCTTCAAAGTGACCTTGATTAGGTGTCTGAATGGGCAAACAGTTGGCAACTCCAAATCTTGACTAACAAATGCTCTGTCCTACACATTGGTAAAAAAAATCCATACACCAAATAAATGCTAGGCAGATATGACCTCGTTGATGACCCTCACTCTGTCAAGGACCTTGGAGTTCTCATATCGAATGACCTAAGCACCAGAGCTTACTGCAACAGCATTGCCAAAAAGGCTTTAAAAGTTGTAAATCTAATCTGACGAAGCTTCTCCTCTGGTAATACTGATTTGCAAACTAGGGCATACAAAACCTTTGCTAGACCAATACTTGAATACAGCTCTACTATCTGGAATCTCACTTTATATCAGACATTAATACAATTGAGTGAGTCCAGAAGTACTTTACAAGAAGAGTACTACACTCTTCTGTTCGCAACAGAATACCCTACACCACCAGACTTGAGATTCTAGGCTTAGACAACCTTGAACTATGCTGGCTAAGATTGGACTTAAGCATAGTACATAAAATTATCTGTTCAATGTCTTACCGGTTAATGAATAGATCAGCTTTAACCACAACAACACAAGAGCACACAACAGATACAAACTTAATGTAAACCACTCCAAACTCGATTGCAGGAAGTATGATTTCAGCAACAGAGTGGTCAATGTCTGGAACTCTGTTGTAACCCCCAGCCCTTTACCCTCAAACTAACCTCTATTGACCTCACCCCATTCCTAAGAGGTCTATAAGCGGTGTGCATAAGCACACAATCATGCCTACTGTCCCTGTCCTATTATCCCCAATTATTCATACCCATTTCCTGTATTTATACTTATGTTTATTCTTATTTCTAATAAATAAAAATAAATAAAAAATAAAATATCAGGCCATTGGGTTTAGCTGACTGACTACTTATTAGTTTGGACACAACATGTTATGTGGACACAAGAGTCAAGTTTTGTTAACTTGTATTTAGGATATTTTTATGTAATGTGAATTGAACCAGGGATTATCAAAGAAATACATAAATAAGAATTAGAGCTGCATTGGAAGTAGAATAAAATAGAGGCTACTGAAATAATGGGGCTAACTAGAATCCTACTAAATTTCTCTTTTAAAGATTGGACACTTTTTCACTTACATCCTTTCGTGCTACCAAGATTCTGGTCTTCTAAGATTACAGGTAGTCCTCAATTTACAACCATTTATTAAGTGACCCCTCAAAATTACAATGACACTGAACAAAGTGTTTTATGGCCACGTTTCATCGGTACAATAGTTGCAACATCCCATAGTTCACAGGATCAAAATCCAGATGTTCGGAAACTGGCATGTATTTATGATGGCTGCAGTGTCCTGGGCTCACCTTTTGAGACCTTCTGACAAGCAAAGTCAGCGGAAGTCAGATTCACCTAACAATCATGTTACTAACTGAACAACTGCACTGATTCACTTAACAACTGTGGCAAGAAAGGTCATCAAATGGGGCAAAATTCACTTAAAAATGTCTTGCTTTGCTATGGAAATTTGGGCTCAATTGTGGTTATAAGTCCAGGACTATCTGTAGTTCCAAGCAGAATTAAAATTGCTTTGATACAGCACATACGATCATCTTGCAGTGCTTGCAGGTGAATTCTGCCTGCTCTATTCAGTGAGACTTGCTTTCAAAAAGTATTCTCGATTATGATATTCTCGCTTTATTTTAAATAGTTTGTCAGCTTATTGGGGTTCCAACTACTTTCCCAAAGGAGTGAAGTGAAGTGAACCAAAAAAAGGAGAAAAAGCTTTCCCCTACCTTCGTCACGTTTCCTCTTCTCACCATTTGATCGAGGAATCCCCAGAATCCCATTAATGGAGTAGGAGCCCACTGGATCATTGGAGGCACTGGAGACAGGAGGGGAAGCTGTACTGGGAACTGGACAAAATAAGAAAGGAAAAGGGCTCAGAAGAGCAGGAGCCAGCAGCTAGGAAGTGACAAATACCCCCCAACCTCATTTGAAGACCTTGCCAAGAGACCAGTTCCAATTAAGCTAAGATCCAAAAATATGTGTTTTAAGAGTGTCACCAATTGTGAATCACTTTCAAAAATATCTCTGTGCGTTACATTTCTTATCTTAACATTTCCAGGTCTAGCTAGAATTTGGTAATGGGAAATCCATTACCAAACTTGGGTATCTGATGTGGATGTTGCATCTGGAGCCGAAATGTGGCAGCTGGTGGGGATGATGCCTCCTTCCAGCTGTATCTTCCAGCTGTTATATTTGGCGTTGGGGGTGGTGGAGAGAGATACAGAAGGCATAGGACCCATTTGAGGTCCAAAATTGTGGGAGACCACAATTCTGTATTCTTAATTGGCATTGTTACTGTAGCTTCAATGTAATATTACAGTCCATTTATGCAATGGAGTTCTTTTTCAAGCCAAATCATAGAATCACAGAATCATATGGCTTGAAGGGCCCACTGCCCAACACCTTATTCCATCCTTGACAAACAATGTCCTATGTTTCCTTGAAAACCTCCAGCAAGAAAAGATTGGGCAGCCATTTGTCTGGGATGGAATTAAGTCTTCTGCCTTGGGCAAGGGGTTGGACTGTAAGAGCTCCGAGGTCTTCATTAGAAATGAAATGCTGTTTAAGTAATCCTAAATTAACCTATCAAACCATCAGAGGCTTTTGCAGAAGCCAAATCATACATATCAGAGGGGACTATTAAATATTTCTCTTTCCCCTCCCCTCTCTTAATTTTTGTTTTGTTTTAAGAACTGCATGAGAAGAATTCCCTGTTAATCCATTCCCACTCCTCTCTCAAGCAGCTTTGGTAATGGGATATAGAGGTCTTCTTACTCAAGGTCTCTCTTGCCCAGGGTGGCACAAAATTAGATTGAGAACTGCAGTGATGTTTAATGTGCTACTTTGACCTATTAAGCCTTTGGGATGATATTCTCCAACTGGAATTGACCTAAGTGAACACCCAGGGAAAATGAATGGTGATCAGTCATTATCAGTCAGACTTCTCTACCATCTCTACCCTATGAGGCTTATCACCTATTGGAAGATGGTGACAGAATTCCTCCAGAGGATCTTTAGTTTGGCTTAATTAGGACCATGACATTATAGGATTGTTTTTGGATATTGTGCTAGGTATTTTAATGTATATCTATACATGTTATGCCTTATTACTATTTATTTTATATATTGTATATATAAAATATATTGTGTTCTTAAGTTTTCGCGGGTACTTACATGTATGGCATTCAGCTTTGTTCGGGTATTTTCCCACGTCATTGTAGTTGTGCTTTTAAAGTTGTAGCAACATTTCGGCAGAAATCTGCCTGATGATGGCAGATGAGATTCTGCCGAAACGTTGCTACAACTTTAAAAGCACAACTACAATGACGTGGGAAAATACCCGAACAAAGCTGAATGCCATATAAAATATATTGTATGTATATATTAAATGCTCTTTACTGTATATGTTTCAGGTTGAAATGTATTGTGTACAGGCAAGAATCTTTTGATTGTGGCAGCACTAAAACAGAAATGAAAGAATAAAATTAACCAATCCAGAACTTACAGCTTGTTCTTTCTTTTTTTAGAAGCTTAATAACTAGTTCAGTGCAGAACTGCAAGCATTTTGAATATATATCTAACCATCTGGTAAGACAATCCATACCATTGGTTAACAGCTTTGAGTGTCAGGAAATTCCTCTTCATATCTATTTCTTTACAATATCTACTCCTTAGTTCAGCACTTACTCTCTGAGAAAATAAAGAACAAATTCACTCCTTTTTTATACAGTATGACCTTTTCTAGGATTAGCAGTTGGCTGACCTATCACTTAACATTTGGTCCCTAATGGAACCACATCTACATGGAAGAAAGTATACAGTGACAGGTGTGAGTGACCAGGAACAGGAACTGAGTTCAAAACACTAAAATGTTTATTACATGTTACCTATATTCAAGAATCTGATCTACTAATGGTGAAGCTAAATTGGCACAATAAAGATCCACAATATTCACAGCGGGCTGGACTTGGGTTTCTTGTGGCTGCACAGCAATTCCAAACAGATGACACGTTTATCCCCACCTTTGGGCTCAGCCTATTCATCTCCTTCAGATACCTCAAAGTTTTCTCTTGGGCCCAGTGCTCTTCCACATCTTCATAAATAACTTAGGTAAGGTGAACGGGAGGGGTATTCATCAAATTCGCAGATAACAAGGTAGGGGGAAATGCTAACACTTTGGAAGATAGACCTAAGATTTAGAAAGATGTTAACAAACTTGAGCATTGGGCCCTAGCCAACTAGATGAAGTTCAGTGGTGAGAAGAGTAAGACCCTACATTTAGCCAGAAAGAAAACATATGAACAGATACAAAATAAATAGTACTTGGCTCAACAGTAGTTCCTGTGAGAGGCATCTAGGTGTCCTGGTGTACCATTACTTGAGTGTCAGCAATGTGCTGTAACTGCCCCCTCAAAAGCCAAAATGGTTCTAGGCCTCATCAACAAATGTCATCGTCATGGCAATCATGGAAAGTAGTGATACTACTGCTTTATACTGGACTGGTGAGGCCACAGGAGGTATACTGAGTCCTATTCTGGTGACCATGATACAAAAATTGAGGTTAAATTGTACAATGAACAGCTAAGGGAACTAGACACGTTTAGCCTAACAAAGATCGGGGTTAGGGATGACATGATAACAGTCTTCCAACATTTGAAAGACTGTCACAGGGAAGAGAGGAGTCAATTTGTTCTCCAGACTGAGGGGCAGGACCAAAAGCAAAGGGTAGAAATTTGTCAGAGGGAGAACTGGAACTAAGGAGGAATTTCCTAGCATAATCAATCAATGGAACAGTTAGTCTCCCAGATTTGTGAATGATCCATTGCTGGAGGTTTTCAAGAAAAAGAATGGACAACCATTTGTCCAGGTTAATATAAGGACACCTGCCATGAGCAGAGGGTTGAACTAAATGACCTCCCAGGTCCCTTCCAGCCCTATGGTTCTATGATACTGGACCTAGTATTCCAAAAAAAAGCCTGAAGGAAGACCGAAACAGGGACAATTATTTCCCACAATTTGGACTAAGTCTAATGAATATATCCCACAGTAGATTTGCCTTGCGAACGTAATCAACACTTGTAAACCACTAAGGTACCCTGATCTTTTTCAGATATGCCGTACATATCTTCTCTGACAGGAAAAAGAAACTGTCAGATTTTGAACATAAACCTTATGCAACTTTCTGGAAAAAAAAAAACCCTGGTCTTTCTTGCCTGAGCTAACTTTTAGGCACAAGTTAGTTAATTTCTGAGAGTTTTAAAACAGGTTAAAACTGGTTATTATTTTAGTTTTAAATAGATAGAAGAAAGTGGTATTTTTAGCATAGTTCCTCTTCACTCTCCCTGAATATCCCTACCCTCGCCCCTTGGGCAATAGACTGTAGCTAGTTATGCACTTTGTGACCTCTTCTATGTCTACTACACACTTACTAAGATCACCAATACCATAATAATAAAATGGAGTATCATGGCCTAGAAAATTAGTGAAATGTAAATGCCTAAACAGCAAATAGAATATGCAAATTTAAACATATAGATCAAGATACATGCATAAATCCAATAAGATTGTAACTATCATTTCAATTCCTACAGCAATGACTATTTAATCCAGATTACAGCAAATGAAATCCCATTAATCCCATGACAATTGCAATGGAGTAGAACCTAGCAACTTTCTTAGAAGTTTCTGCAGAAATCTTTCCTGATAGGAACTATACAGTCCCCAATTCAGTCCAGCCATTGCATCTAGCAAAGAGAGATGCATCCTATTTTGTTGGCCATTAATATTTAATATATTAAAATGCAAGGATCAACATCTCGGGTAAATCCAGACAGGACTTGTGCTGATAAGAGTGGTCAGTCGAGTAGGATGAGGATGATTGTTCTGATACGCATCTGTGTAGAAGCAGTGGCACTCTACATAATGAACAGTATCAGGGGTGGGCTGCACTGGGTTCGCACGGGTTCAAGCGATCCTCTAGCTAAGATTCTGCGCAGTTCAGCGAAATGGAAAATCCCACCCCTGGCTGGCCCCACCTACCCCTCCTCGCCCTCCTAGGAGTCCCCATGTGGCCCATTTTGGATGCCAGGTAAGTTATCAGGGCCCACACGGAGGCTTGGGGAGGGCAAAAAATGGGCCTCCCAGAGGCTCCAAAAGGTCAGAAACAGGCTTCTGTTTCTGGCCTCTGGAGGGCCTCCAGAGACCAGGGGAGGCTGTTTTTGCCCTCCTGGAGGCTCAAGGAAAGCCTCCGGAGCCTGGGGAGGGCGAAAACGGCCCCTGTCCCATGGTGCAGGAGGCCAACTAGGCCATGGCCACCATGGCCACACCCACCCAGCAACTGGGCAGAGAACTGTTTGCTGAAATTTTTGAAGCCCACCCCTTAATAATATTGAGGGTTCCCTTTATGAGGTTGAACCTAGATAATCTAAACACATTTCTGTTTGAGGGAGAAAGTATTTTTAAAATCTTGTTTGGAATAATGAAGAAAATGTGATAAAAGTTTCATGAAAGAAGCTTTGTCAGTCAAGGTCAAGGAGTTGTAATTTTGCCTCAAAACTATATTTCCCCTGTTCTCGTGTTGTTAAGACAAAAATCTGTCCTTAACTTTGTCATCAGGTCATCCTTGTTAAAAGGTGTAAGAATTAGTAGGGGTTTAGCAAATGTTTTGAAGCAATTTCATCACAATGTAACCGTTATCAGCAAGAATTTTTAAACTGTTTTCTCTAGCATTATGTCAGATAAACCAATTTCAGCTTGCTATAATAGGATCATGAGAAATATTACCATTATTTACATTTAGCTAAATGATTTGGAAGCTTTAAAGCTTTAAATCAGGAATTTCACTGAGGGTTGTTGTTTGACCTCAGGGGGCTGGGATGGGTATGGCCGGTATGATGTCCTTTCTGTCAGGGGGCAACTGTGGTGGCCTGAGCATTCTGCCAGCAAAAACAGGCCCCCGAGCCCCATTTTTGGCTGGGACAGCCTCCTGTAACCCTAAACCTCTGCTAGCAAAAACGGAGCTCAGATGGGCTGTGCACGCCTCCTGGGCCCTGTTTTCAACCATAACGGCCTCCTTCAGCCCTCTGCCAGCAAAAACGGACCTCTGTTCTCGCTGGCAGAGGGCACTGCGGGCCAGTCCTTCACTGTTTCCAGGGTGGCCCCATGGGCCAGATCTAAGCACCCTATGGGCTGCATCCACATACACACACACCGGCCTTGAGTTTGACACCCCTGCTTTAAATGGTTTGTCATTTGGTGTATTATCTATAAAGAGGCAAATTTCCCTTCCGGTAAAAGAAAATTACCAAACAAAGGTAATATTAATCCATAAAAGAACTTTAAAAAAAAAGTCAAGTTGAGAATTAGACCTATTTACTTTTATAAATACTAAAATATTGATGGCTATCAATATTGTAAAGAGCTAGATTAAAACCTTTTATATGATTAAAACAGTGTTTGCACACACGGTTTTCACTTCTTTGAGATACAAAAGCTGCAGACACCACATGAAGGAGATTAGGGAAAAAATGATGTGCAAAGAATCAATTTTAAAGATGTTTTGCAGGGGAGAGGGGGAGAGAATGCAACCCAAACACAGCCAAGAGACAATTTTTAGGCAGTGTTTTAGGCCAAATGATATAAAGCAAGTCTTTCAAGTCTTTCAATTTGCTTTTCATCAAAGGAGTGCCAGGAAAAAAAATTAGCCACATCAGTTACAATTTCTTAGATGGTCATCTCTAAATTGAGCGACTGACCTACTGGCTTCTACAGTGGTGGCTAAACTTACAATAAATGTGAGGTAACTTTTTCTGTCAGTTTCCTGGTGTAGACCTAATGCTTAAAATCTATTGGGATTAATATCACTTACTTAAGCTAATAATTTCGTTTCTAGAATCTGTTCAGTTTCTGTTTGCGTTTCTGTTTCCTTTTAATGCGGTCAACATAAAGTCTTACAAAAATAAAATAATTGATAGATGTCCTGCAATAATAGATCGTGCTATTCATGTTAAAAATATTATTCTTCAAAGCTAGAATTTTAACAATTTTTAACTTCTACTGAATGATAGAAGGAAAGGATTCAGGGACTAAAGTAGCCCTTTGCTATGAAAAGAGGCTCTGTCTACATTATAGTATATTTATCTGGCCCAGCTTCAGAAAATATTTCTGGTCTTGTGATCTGTAGAGTTGGAGCAAGCCAATAAGATCTTTAAATTCAATCTGCTGCTCTGTGCAGCAAGCTACATTAAAACATTTCAGAATAAGGCTGTTTTCTTCTATCAGATATAATCAAGCTGTCCTCTCTTGAACTGTAGTTACAAAAAGTAACTTTTTCTTGTGGTAGAGCCATGTTAGTCTAGAAGAAGCCATGTTAGTCTAGAAGAAGTCTGGTAGTACTTTTTTCAAGCAACATTGTTTATTAAGAGGCAGAGACATCAGAGGAACTGATTACTTAATGAAGAGAAGGACTATGGATAACATGATAGGAGTCTTCCAAAATTTGAGGCAGAGGTGGTATTCAGCAGGTTCTGACCAGTTCTGGAGAACCGGCAGTGGAAATATTGAGTAGTTTGGAGAAGCGGCAAACACCACCTCTGACTGGCCCCACCCCCATCTCTTCTCTGCCTCCCATTGAGTCCCAGCTGATTGGCTGGGTCTTCTTTTGTTGCCCTGCACAGGAGAAGAGAGCTGGAAAGCAGGTTAGTGGGGTGGGGAGGGAATGGGATTTTGCAGTAACCTTCCACCAGGAGTACGGAGGGAATGTAGGTTTTACAGTATCCTTCACCTGGAGTGGGGTGGGAATGGAGATTTTACAGCTTCCTTCCCCTGCCATGCCCACCAAGCCACGCCCACAGAACCGGTAGTAAAAAATTTTGAATCCCACCACTGATTGAGGGGCTGTCACAGAGAAGGAGGGATCAATTTATTCTCCAAAGCACCTGAGTACAGGGCAAGAAGTAATGGATAGAAACTTAGGAAGGGGAAATCCAACCCAGAACTAAGGAGAAATTTCCTGACAGTGAGAACAATTAATCAGTGGAAAGACCTGCCTCCAGAAGCTGTGGATGCTTCATAACTGGAAGTTTTTAAGAAGAGATTGAACAACATTTGTCCACAATGATATAGGCTCTCCTGCTTGAGCAGGGGGTTGGACTAGAAGACCTCTGAGAACCCTTCCAATTCTGTTATTCTGTTATTCTTTTTGAGTCAGGTGTATAAATATTTCAATTGCCTTAGGAAGTCGTGAGGATTGTCACATAATCTGTTTGAAATGTTTCTGTTTTTATTAATGTGCCAAGAGACAAAAAAAAAACTAAATATGCTAGTTTTAGAGAATGACACACTTCTTTTTTGGAATTATAGAATTTCAAAGGAGAAAAAGAATATTTAAGTCACCGGGCCTATAATCCTTCCTTTAAAAGATTTCAAACAGGGGTTAATCTGTATAATATTAATTTCACTGACAACATGCTCTGTTTGGAAGTTTTCTAGCAATTAGGTAGAATCTGCCTTCCTGTGACTTAAAGTCATTAGTCTCATAATTTTCATAAGAGAAAACAAGTCTTGAAGTCTTGTGACCACCTTTCAGAAATTTTTGAAGAGTGCTGTCCTTCGATCATTTTTCTGTCAATGCTACACAGTTCTTTCAATCTTCCATCATATACCAATCATCTCATTATCCTCATCATCTTTCTTTGAATCTGTTCCAGTTTGGCTGAATTGTTTTTAAAATGTGTCCCGGGAACGGACTCAGTACTTGAGGTAGGGTGAGAATGGAGCAGAATAAGAAAACACATTTTTGTTGATGTACCTTACCACTGAATTTATCTTATTATTAAGGTAATTAGATATACTACATCTTTTTAAACATTTTTGAGCCACTATTGTTTGCTCATATTCAGTTTGCAGTCTATTCCAAAATCTGTTTGAATATGTACAGAGAAGAGCAATAAGGATGATTAGGGGACTGGAGGCTAAAACATATATGAAGGATGATTGCAGGAATTGGGTAAGTCTAGTCTAGTGAAAAGAAGGACTAGGGGTGACATGATAGCAGTGTTCCAATAGTTGTGTGGCTGCTACAAAGGCAAGGGTGTCAAACTATTTACAAAGCACCAGAAAGCAAGGCAAGAAACAATGGTTGGAAACTAATCAAGAAGAGAAACAACCTAGAACTAAGAAGAAGTTTCCTAATGGTGAGAGCAATCAACCAATTTTTGGGTACGCCATCACTGGAGGCTTTCACAAAGAGGCTGAAATAGTATAGGGTTTCCTGCTCCAGCAGTGAGTTCTGTTCTATATTCTTTACTTTTAATAAGCACGTCACTAAGCAATTCATAGATTATTTTTTATTCAAGATGAGATCTCCTTAAATCTGATACATTTAATGTCAATAATGTCATATATTAATTTCCAGCCCTACTTTCCCACCTGATTTATCTTTTTAAAAGATTTAAAAATCCAAATGTGTTGAATATTTAATTGAAACAAATAACAATTTACTTCAGTTATTTCCTTGATGTAATCTGTGTACTAGGAAGCTGAGTTGGACCTCCTGCACTAAATTGTGAATTTGGTTGCAGTGTTCCTCATGTTGCACAGTATTTTATTTTCAAATAGCTGGCTCTTTTGCAAAGAATGGCTATAAAGTCTTTTCTTCTTTCTGGCATTACCTAAGTTTTATTTATATAAGAATCCCACTGTTCCCATAAAAATATGACTTTTAGGAAAAGCACGTATAGATAGTCTTTGACTTAGAAACATTCATTTGCTGATCATTCAAAATTACAACGGCACTGAAAAAAAAAAGACTTATGATCATTTTCATTCTTGTGACCGTTGTTCCTGTCCCATGATCAAGTGATCAAAATTCTGGCACGACATATATTTATGAAAGTTGCACCACCTGAAATCATGTGATCACTATTTGTAATCTTCTCAGCCATCTTCCAACAAGCAAAGTCAATTCAAAATCAAAGTCAATTCAGATTCGCTTAAAGATCACATAATTCAATTAACATTGCAGTGATTTAACAACTGTCACAAAATAATGGTAAAATGGGGCCAAATTGTCTTGCTTAGCAATGGAAATTTGGAGGTCAGTTATAATCATAAGTCATTATGGTCATATACCTGTATATTTAAAACAATGGCAAAACCCAACGGGAAGCATCTATACTATATACATTAATCAAAATCAAATATATTTTCCTGTTCCAAATCTTTTTAACAAATTAGATATGTTGTAAATTAATGGAAATCTGATACAAATCCAATTCTATACTATATCTAGTCCTTTGCTAGTACTTATCAAGTACAAGTATTTACATGAAGTCCTCTTGAATTAAAATTGTGGGACATTCTTTAAAGATTCTCTCTCCATCTAAGAAGTGCTATGCTATCTTTTCAAATGGTTTTCTCCTTTCTAAGTAGGCATGTTTATAATCATTTAAATAAAAGCATTGCAAGAATTCTGTACCAAGATGACAGAGAAGCGAATCTTTTCAACAATAAAATTTGGAGAGGAGTTTTATTTGGGAAGCCCCAGCATACTAGCAAGTAAAGAAAAACTGGACACAGATTCTACTTGTAATATACTGTATAAATCAAGAGCTATTGTCGATTTTCATGCAAAACCTGATGTTTTATGTATATTATGCATATCATGTATCGTGCTGTTATTGGGTTTGACATTCAAGTCTCTGTTTCAAGGCTGGGAATAGGTGGCTGAAGGCTACATCAGATAGGACTATTGTCTCACATGGGCTACAATTCTCTCAGGTTTGGAAAATTAAAGCAGATTGTTTTTAAGTTTCTAATATATTTTTACAAAATATGCTACAAATTCCTAGCAATTACAGCTGCAAATGGCTCCAGGGCCTCAAAAACAAGCCATCTGTTATCCAGCATTATTTTCTCATACACCAGCCTCAAAAATAAGTGATCCAAATGAAGAAGTAAAAATTGGTAGAAATGCGGCTGGCATAAACTCTTACTCTTTGATAAAAATAAATATTTTCTTAATAGGAACAACTGTGGGGTTTCATTACATACACATATATTAGGATTTTATTTCAATCCTTGGAATAATATGCATAATGCACAATATTTAAGCTTAGTTTAGCATTTCATCAAAAGATTTATTTGGTTAAATGTTAAATTCATTCACAAAGTTTTCAGTGATTTGGGATCTGAATTCTAATTCAGCTGACACCAATCCAACTAGATGCCATATGTCAAGTAAGTAAAATCCAGCTAGAGTCTTCTTTGGTATTAATGATGCTTTCATGATTTTTTTTTTAATGTTATCTAAACAATTTTCCTCTTACCTATAGTATGTCCAGGTGCAGTTACCCCTGTTCCACTCCCATCTGGTGTTGGGTGGAAAGGCTGTTGTACTTTGGTTCTGATGATCCTGTCACCATAACACAACAACACAGCACATTAGTCTGAGATATAGGCACTGCAAATAAAATATTTGATTTTATGAATGGGTTGATTCATACACAGTGGCCTATATATATATTGATAAAATAATAATGATAACAATAATAGCACAATCCACTATTATAAGAAATTGCAGAGTATCAAAAGACACTCGGATCTTCTTAAACATTTTAATTATTTTTTAATGATAAATAAATCATTTTTATAAATTTAATTCTTAACAACTGATTAATAGCAGGCATCCATATTCCTTTTTCACCTAGGAGAGAACCATGGAGCTGTGCAGCCCCTCTGCACAAATTATTTCCAAAACAAATTATAAAGCAAATTGCAAAAAAGGGCTAACCTGACATCAGCTAAAGAAAGAAGATTCATAGATACCCAGATACCCATTACATAATTTTTTGGAGTACCCAATATTATATAAAATAAAAACAATAAGAACTAATTAGCAAAAGAAGTTGAATGTGGGAGATAAGAGAAAATGATATGTGTCTAAATTTAATTTATGCTGACATTATTCATTGCAGTCCTCCATAGCTTAGCATTCTTCTTACCCAGCCTTGTTTTCACTATGCCTATTCGTTGATTCACACATTTCTTTTTGATAATTTAGTTTTCCACATTTCTTATATTTTATATATTATATATTTACATACCATCATTTTTTGTGACTTATTCTACAAATATATAGCATATGAAACATTCACAATGAAAAAAGCAAGCAATTAAATCATAGGACCTGATTATGACATTCATACCCCAAAGCCTTCTGGAATAATTCAGTTTTTACTAGTTTCTGCAGCTTTCTTCCCATTTCATTGAGCCCAGGCCATTCTAGAAAAATAACCCAAGAGTTTGCTCCTTGGTTTAATATGATCATCAGCACAACATGCAAGAGGAGACTGCATTCTGAACTAAGGCCTCAAAGGCATTCTCAACTTACAACCATTTGTTTAGTAACCTTTGAAGTTACAATAGCACTGAAAAAAGTGACCTATGACCATGTTTCACAGAACTGTTGCAATATCCATGTAGTCACATGATCAGAATTTGGACTCTTGACAACTGGCATGTATTTATGGCAACTTAACCTATGTTCCTACAGTTCCTTCTTCACTCTCTCTCTCTCTTTTTACTTGACCACACACTCATTCAGTTTTATAGAAAGAACTTGTAGATGTTATCTCAAAACTCCTTTCTGTAAGAAACCATGGAGGAGGGACATGAGATTTGGAGAAGGATAAATGTTGCTCATATTTCAAAAACAGGAAAGAGACCTAAGAGATGGCAGATTATTCAGCTTGAAAACGATTCTAGGCAGAAGTAGTGGAATATTTTTTTTTTTGAAGTACTCATCTCTAATGATCTAAGTGCTAGAGCCCACTGTAACTACATATCCAAAAAGGCATTAAGAGTTGTTAACCTAATCCTATGCGTCTTTTTCTCTGGTAATATCACACTACTAACTAGAGCATACAAAACATTTGCTAGACCATACAGCTCATCAGTCTGGAACCCACATTACGTATCTGATATTAACACAGTAGAGAAAGTCCAGAAATATTTCACAAGAAAAGTTCTTCATTCCTCTACTCGTTGCAGAATACCTTATGCCACCAGACTTGAAATTCTAGACCTAGAAATCCTTGAATTATGCGGTCTTCGGTCTGATCTGAGTATTGTACATAAAATTATATATTGCAATTTCCTACCTGTCAATAAATACTTCAGCTTCAACATAACAACACAAGATCACCCAATAGATACAAACTCAAGGTTAATTGCACCAAACTTGATTGCAGGAAATACGACTTCAGCAACAGAGTGGTCAATGTCTGGAATATTCTGCCTGACTCTGTGGTTTCTTCCCCAAACCCCAAAAACTTTAACCTTAGACTGTCTACTATTGACCTCACCACTTTCCTAAGAGGTCTGTAGTGGGTGTGCATAAGTGCACCAACGTGCCTACCATCCCTGTCCTATTGTTTCATTTTATTTTTCTTATATGTATCCATTTCATGTATTCATAACCATGTTTATACTTATACCTGTTATCTTATAATCGCTTGATAAAATAAAATAAATAAATAAAATAAAAAGGGGGGAACAGTTGTTAAGCAGTTGGTTTGTATGCACTTAGTAAAGGAAGTATAACTTGGCAGGGACCTGCATGAGTTTATCAAGAACAATTCATGCCAAACCAACCTAATATTTTTTGATAGAATGATCAACTTATGTGATCTCAGTGGTCATGGTATACTTTAGCTTCAACAAAGCATTTGTCAAAATCTTTGTCAAGGCTGAGCTGAGTTACAGATTGTGTAAAGTATATAAATAAATGAGAGTCTACAGATTGTGTCTACAGTCTACAGAGTTACAGATTGTGTAAAGTATATAAATAAATGAGAGTCTACAAGACAAGATGGTAAAATGTAGGCTGAATATAGATCTGGATGAACAAATATTCCAGAAATGTACAGTACATTAATGATCAGCATCAGATTAGAAGGTATCAAAGGGTACATCGTTGGGCTGTAGTGTTCAACATATTTATAAATATGGAAGGTAGTAGACTCCCCTCTGCTAGAAGTAAGAGTTGGGTAGCCATTTGTTATACATGCTGCAGTACAGTTTCTGGATAAATTTTGTACTAAATTATCTCAAAGAAATATTTCAATCCTTGCATTGTATGATAAATATGGAAAAGTATATGAAAATATTAATACATTTTGTGAAGATTTTAGAAACTACATTGGAGTCACTCGTGAGAAAAAATCAATTTAAGATTAAAAACACAAGACGCTACCAACTGAACATTTACTGCTAAATGAATGCATCTGCATTATTGCTGATAAATTCCCCAAACCAGAAAAAGATTAAGATTATGTTATTCAAATATTAACCCTGACTGCTGACTTTGTTCAATTTGACAACCTGGCTACTTGACCTAACTTGAAAATATATTTGCAAGCTATGATAAAGCTTTCTACTCATTTTGTATGATGTGAAAAACTCTTTTTCCCTTTGAAAATGCAAACAAAAATATTATTTGGAGGAATAGAATAGAATAGAATAGAATAGAATAGAATAGAATAGAATAGAATAGAATAGAATAGAATAGAATGGAATGGAATGGAATGGAATGGAATGGAATGGAATGGAACAGAACAGAATGGAGCAGAACGGAATGGAACAGAATGGAACAGAACAGAACAGAACAGAAAGAATAGAATAAAAGAATTGGAGACAAGTTGTTCCTGATTAATTCTTCTGTCAGGAAATTTTTCCTTAGTTCTAGATTGATTCTCTCCTTGATTAGTTTCTACCATTGCTTCTTGTCCTGCCGTCCATTTCTTTGGAGAATTGCTCACCTCCCACTTCTTTGTGGCAGCCCCTGAGATATTGGAACACTTGTATCATGTCACCCCTAGTCCTTCTTTTCTGTGGCCTTACCAAGGCATTATAAAGTGATCTTCACATGATCTTGATTCTATCCCTCTGTTTATTGCAGCCTAGAACTGTGTTGGCTTTTTTGGCAGCTGCAGTACACTGCTGGCTCATATTTAAATGATTGTCCACTAGGACTCCAAGATCTTTCTCACAGTTGCTACTATTGAGCAAGGTACCATATATACTGTACCTGTGCATTTTGTTTTTCGTATCTAAATGTAGAAACTTACTTTTTTCAGCACTGCATTTCATTTTGTAAGATAGCGCTCAAGTCTGTCAATATCTTTCTACATCTTAAGCCTATCTTCTGGAGTGTTGGCTATTCCTGATAACTTGTTGCCGTCTGCAGATTTGATGAGTTCTGCATCTATCCCCTCATCCAAATCATTGATGAAGATATTGGAGAGTACTGGGCCTAAAACAGAGCCTTGGGGTACCCCACTGCATGCTTCCCTCCATGTAAATGCAGTTCCATTGAGGACTACATGTTGAGTGTGGTTGGTCAGCCCGTTACGAATCTATCTGGTGGTGATGCTGTCTAACCCACATTTTTCTACTTTATCTAGCAGTAGGTTATGGTCTACTTTATCAAATGCCTTACTGAAGTCCAAGTAAATTATATCAACAGCATTCCTCTGGTCCACTAATTTTATCACTTTGTCAAAGAATGCTAATAAGATTTGTTTGGCATGATCTGTTTTTGACAAACCCATGTTGGCTTTTGGTTATTAGTTTGTTTGCTCTTAGGTGTTCACTGATTCATTGCTTGGTTATCATTTCCAGAATCTTCCCTGGTATTGAGGTCAGGCTTATAGGTCTGTAGTTTCCTGAATTTATTTATTTTTCCTTTTTTTTTTTTCGGAAATTTTATTTGAGTTTTCACAAAGAGAAAAAAAATACAAATAAACATCTTTTTTGAAAGTAGCGTAATCCTGGGTTACATTTCTTCGTACAGACACAAATTCAGGTTCATGCTCATTTTTATATTCTATTCCATATCTTATTACTATTTTACATTTTCTGCATAGCTTCTCAGCTCTTTTAATTTTCTCAATTTTATTTTAATTATTTCATCTCAATTCAAATCATTGTATTTATATTATTTGTCTGTCCTGTTTTAATTATGTATTATCTTTTCTCATTAAGCAAAATTTCTCCTGTAGTTACTGATTGGAGTATGACGCCTTTATATCTTTTCCCTAAAGTTGTAATATTCAATATAATACATAACTTCCATTTGGATTCTTAAAATACACACTGTATTCTTAAAAAAAAGAAAAAATTATAAATGTATAAAATTAAAACAACATTCCATTGCAATTCAATTCTATCATTAATATTCATTAAAGTCTTAACATCTTTAACATTACTTTTCAATTAAATATCATACTTCTATGGGAACAATTATAAGCTTTTCATAGTTAATTCCCCCCACTCTTCACTTATATTTTATAAAACATTAACTAATTAAAATGTTCCCCTTCCTTCCTAATTCAATTTTCTCATTTATTTTATTTCACTTATTTTATTCACAAACATTTCACTAAATTACACTAACTATTTTATCCCTCATTTTAATCATACATTGTTTCCAATTTTCTAAAGTTATTTCTATTACTAATATAACAATACAATCTTATGTACCTTTACAGAATCCCTTTTTCAGTTAGATTTACATCCATTATCTCTAAATAGATCCTGTTTCTCTATATCTTGCTCCGGTCCTTTGTAACTTCTTTTCCTTTCCTTCTTCCCTCTCTTCTTCTCTCTCCCCTTTTTACCCCCTTGTCTCTTGGTTTGAAGGGCTTCGGCGACAGATAGAAATCTGCGATCGTGCACGGTTTCTGTCTGGGCTCGCTACTGGAGCACCCTGAGCTGGATGGTTTTGGGGCTAAGCTACCCCATAGAGGTGGTGAAGAGGGAGGAGACCACCAGCAGGGTTGAGGAGAGCCGCATCTCTCCTCCTCAGCTGGCCATTACTCCCTTTCCTGAAGGCAGTTGTAGCGGTGGTCAGAAATGGCCACCACAAAGGAGAACTTGACTGGAAAATAATGTGCAGGAGAAAGATAAGAAGTGAAAGTTTTGGCTGACTGGGTTAAATTGTAAAAGCAACAACTAAGGTACCCTGGAATTTAAACTTTCAAAAAATAACATCACTCCCAAAGAAGAGTCGGAAGCAGCGAAGGAAAGTGAAAAGGGAAAGGCTTGGCTTTTTTATTCTTCTCTCTCCTTCCCTATACTGACAACTAAGAGACTTAAATAAGAAATCAGAAAAATCTGCTTTGACATCAATAGGCAATTAAGCTGAAAATATAACCAAATGCCAAAGGGATAATAAAGATTTCTGGACATTAAAATTTTTCTTTTTCATAAGCAGGAAGGGAGAGAAAAAGAATAAGGGCAGGATCTGGAAGAGGGAGGAGACTGCCTGGAATTAAAAAGAATCTACAGTAAAACTTCAACAAGACTTCTAAAAGATACATTTTAACTGAAACTATGCAACTAAATAGTAACCCCAGGAAGAGAAAGTGAAAAGCAAAAGCAAAAAAGAAACAGCTTGTGTGTATTTGGATTATTTGGTGATCTTTGAATTCTTGGTTATTATATTTGAATGACTAAAATGAATCGGGTGGTTGTTTAAAAATTTATACAATGGCACCACTTCTGGATGAATTGAATTGAAAATGGATGGGTTCTTTTGGCTTTGTTTTCAATTCTTAGAAATGGAAGAACTAACAAGAAAAGACTGCAAAACAAGAAGACTGGGATGAAGTTCTTTTGAACAAGTAACTCTATTTGGGAAGAAAAAGGAAGAGAATGGAGAATTTAAGACTTAAAAAAACAACCAAAGAAAAGAAAAATAATTCGAAAAATAAGTATAATACTGGAAAGCAACAGAAAAGGGGAATACAGAAGAGAGAAATAGAGGTATTTTTCCTTTTTTGAAAATGGGAACTACATTAGCACTTTTCCAGGCCTCTGGCAGTTCCCCAGTGCTCCAGGATCTTTGAAAGATATAGTTCAGTGGTTATGAGATCACGTTTGCCAGTTCCTTTAGAACCTTGGAGTGTAATCCCTGGTCCTGGCGATTTGAACTTGTCTAGGATGGACAGGTGCTCACTTACCATTTTCTTCCCTATTTTGTCTTGTGTTCCTATTCTGTTTTTTGCGGTGCTGTTTTTGATAGGTTGGACTGTTTTTTCCCTTGGTGTAAAGACAGATGCAAAAAAACCAGTTAGGTAGTTCTGCTTTCTTTCTGTTGCTTGTCACTTTCTTGCTACTTTCTCCTACCAATGGACCAATGGTTTCCTTAACTTTTTCTTGTTTTTAACATGTTGGAAGAAGCTTTCTTTGTTATTTTTTACTTTTGTCATAAGCGTTTGTTCATTATGAGCCTTAGCTTTCCTCACTTCATTTTTGCATAATACTGAATTCTAATATTGCATGATCATTCCACACACACACACGGCAAGGTTCCTGTAGCTTCAACACCGTCTATCATTTCATCTCTGTCAGCGAGAGCTGTCCAGTATGGCTGATCTCCTTGTTCCCTTCTCTACTTTTGGGGAAGCAAAGTTGTTGTCTCCAAGGACTTTTTAGAAATGTGAACTGCATGTACTGTCTATATGCTCAAGCTCTCATTTTTCCATAGTCTTAAGCAAACTGGTTTAAAAATGTAATTATAGGAGCCAGTGTGATATAATGGTTAAAATAGTATATTAGGACCAAGGAGATCCAAGTTTTAATCTTCCCTTAGTCTTAGTCTTAGTCTTCCCATTTCAGCCAACTGAAATGACTTTAGGTTAGTCCCTTAGCCTCCCTGGTGGTAAGCTAAAAATTCTCTATTTATTAACACACATGGTTCTTCCATAATAGATGAACCTTCAACAAAGGGCCTTCATCCTGTAGTGGATGTATAATGTAATTACATAATATGTCAATATATCTAGGAATGGTTTTGTTTGACACATGAACTGCATGCTTCTTTAGGTTTCCTTCCTTCCTTCCTTCCTTCCTTCCTTCCTTCCTTCCTTCCTTCCTTCCTTCCTTCCTTCCTTCCTTCCTTCCTTCCTTCCTTCCGCATTCAGTAATTTAAGAAGTTAAAGAAATAACCAGCTACCTCATAGAGTTTCAAAAGTAGCATGAGCCTGAACATGAGACACAAACTGCTTAAAAGGTAAATACTATTTTGGGATGAATAATAAGGGCATGGGATTCAGATGATGAGAAGGAATTGTTTTATTCTACTTGGCTTTAGTCAGCTGCCATTTGAAAGACTGTGCCCAATTCTGTTCAGCTCAGTGTACAAAGAATAGTAACAATTTGGTGCAAGTTAAGAGGAGGGCCATCAAAATGGTGAGGGACTGTTGAAGTTCACTGCACTTAGCCTGTAAGAAAGAAGAGCAAGATATCTGAAGGGGTGTCAGATAAAAAAGGAGGTGGTATTGTTCTCTATTGTTTCAGTTGGCAGGACCAAAACTTCCAGGAAAATAAATTCAGGTTACATTACTAGGAGGAATTTTCTGAGGTAAAAATGTCAGCTTATTTATTTATGAATTTATTTTATTTCTATAGCTATCCATCTCAATAAGTGATTCTGATAAAATGAAATAGGTACCTCATGAAGCAGTACTGCAGACCTTCAGCCACAGCCACCTGACTAAAATATTTTGCAGATCTTACATGGAGCAGATGGGTGGATCTCTGAGACAACTTCCAATTCTTTGACTCTACAACATGTAGAACCTCTGTTTGCCCAGAGCTCAATCAGATCAGAAATCTGTTCTTAAAAAGAGAGTTACATGGAACGTGCTGATCTACTAATCTACCATGTCATTTCAGAATTTGTGTATGAATGTGTGCACTGATGAAAAAAGATGGAGGCTCCAGCTGCAATGTCTCCATGCCTACTGCCCCATGCTTGAAAAAATATCATTTCAATGATAATTGAATGTGTAGATATAGTCTCTCTCTGTCCATTCATGCTTAGTAACAGTTTCTCCATTAAATCCTCTCACACAGTTTGATTTTCTCCAAATGGATACTCACGGTCTGGTAGATTTTATTTGTAATTGTCTTTTTCTGTTTAATGGATAGAAATTATTGTTTTTAAATCTTTTATTGTTTGGGGGTTTTGTAAGCCACTGAGTTTTTGTTAATTAAGATACATAGAAGCCTTAGTAAATAAATACAGTAAATATATTTGAAAGCTCATATTTGGCATTCTCATCTGAGTGTCAATTACTTTTTCTTCTCAGTCTGCAAAGATGTTCATCACCTCCCCCAAAAGAAAGAAAATCATAATCATTGATATTACTATTTCAATTTTTATCCCTATGCCCTTCCACCATGTCAACTTTTTCTCATGATCTACAACGAGCATTACAGCTCACAGTCATGTAACTCCTGTGGGTTAGGCAAGACGCATCAGGCTTATTTTTCTCTGTTTCATTCTCTGAAGAAAGAGAAACACATACTGTATGGAAAATCAAAAGTTCCAAAATTCATAAGTGCCTGGAAAATTGGTGACAGTGAAGATGTTCTTAAAGGTAACTTCCCTAGTTTGGGCCCTACAGACGGGTGGACTTCAATTCCTAGCTTACTCAGCAGATTAGTATTCTGCTTTTCTCTCCAAAATGATAGGAATTCTTTTATCTGATATTTTTACCATTTCATCTGGATTTAAAATAAATTGTTATCCTTTAGCCGGGATATATTTGTTTTAAACAACCTTCTTGAACTTAAATTCTTGAGCATTTTAACCAGGGGTTGGATTCTACCGGTTCTGACTGGTTCTATAGAACTCCTTGTTAACTTTCTACACCGTTCTGAGAACCGATAGTTAGAAGCAATCTCCTTAATACATTCTTGCCAGTACGACTAGACCTCCTGTCTCCGGAGCTTCTGGGGCTTGACTTTCTTAAAGGGAAGGGTTGTTTTAAGATTTTTACACTGCGGTTGGGAGGAAATATTTCCCTGGACAATCAGCACTTTGAAGAAATAATTGAATAACGAAGCAGAGCTGTCAGAAAAAAGCTTTTAATGACAGGGAACCAAGATGAGTGACATTCAGTAAGCCTTCTTGGCTAGCTAGAAAGATTAACATTCAAACGTGAATTTACATACCCTTTCTGAGTTTTGGTATAAAACTTGTTTTTGGTGAAGGTTAATTCTATGCTTGGTGAGCTTAAATCCTGTGTTTATTGATGGGATAATTTTCCCTATTCAACTTCAACAAGCAACAGCTACCATTGTGATTTAATTATTTGTATTGTGTTTGAATTTTTTCCTGCCTCATAGTTTCTTTTTCTTTCTGGCTAGGGGGTCTTCCTTCACTGCTTTAGTGATATCAGGCACTGTCCTTTTGGGGTGTACTTCCAAGAGGCAGGATACAAGTTTGGCACTGAGTTTTTTACTGCCTTTCTGGAGGGCATGTGACCTTTCCTTAAATCTGGATGATTTCCTTAGGATATTTTGTGAGGTGAGTCAGACCAGCTGGTATCTTCAAGTGATGCAAATGGATCTAAGGATTTGCTTTTCCTGGGTGTGCTTTTTCTGGAGAGCTTAAATGACTTTACTTTATGAGCAAAAGTTGGCTGCTGATAGTTATCACTGCATTTTAACTATTTTCATTCCTCAAGGTGCTCTGGCACCCTGCCTGATTTGTAACTCTGGCTTGCAGGTATTTTCAATCTAATGATTGGTATTTAGGGAAGTTTTTGCAAGCAAAGAAGCTTTTTGAATTTTGGACAGGTAATCCTTGACTTACAACAGTTCATTTAGTGACCATTCAAAGTTACAATGGCACTGAAAAAAGTGACTTATGACCATTTTTCACCCTTACGACCATTGCAGCATCTCCACTGTCATGAGAGGCCAGGCAAGGAGAAGCGCCCCTTGACATGAGTGATGTCGAGTTGGCCATGCCCACCCAAGTCCATGACCATCAAGCCACACCCACCAACTAAGCCATGTCCACAGAACCGGTTTAAAAACTGAGTCCCACCCCTGATTTTAACCATTAGCAGGACTATATTGTGTGAGCCCCCAAGGTTACTCATTGAAAAAGAAGTGTATCAAATTCTTAAGATCTGGCCTAGTTCTCGGATAGACTTCCTATGCAGCCTGCACACTGACAAGAGTTACCAAAATATACTAAACCTATTCTCTAATAGTACCAATCTTTCTTACTAAGTGTGCAGCCAGATATACTGTAACAATTTTATCTCCATGAAAAATAATTTCTAAAAAGCATATGTCCAGCAAAGTGTCGCTAATGCAAAAATTATATGATGTGAACTGACTACAAAGGCTGATTAAAATGTAAAAGTAAAGTCCTCTCAAATTTTGGCCCAGAATATTTACTTCTCTGACTCTCAAGTACAACTGATAACCTTTACACAATTATGTATTCAATAGCAGAATTTCTGGCTGGGGACTTCTGGGAATTGAAGTCCATATAGCTTAAAGTTGCTGAGCTTAAAAAACTCTGTTCTAAAGGATGCTTGACAATATTTCCCAGATGAAGAAACAAGCACTTTGCACAAAGAAGTTTCTAGATTTCACCCTAGAGAGTTGCAACCAGTTGGGTAGACAATGCTGAGGAAGACAAATATCTCACTTAATAGAATGCCGTATGGAACTTTTCCCCTGGCAAATCAATGTGATTTTTTTTTTTTAAAAAAGTGATATTCCTAAAAATGTTCCATCTATTTCATGATTGGCAAATTATTGTTGTTGTTGTTGTTGTTGTTGTTGTTGTTGTCATTGTTACACTGGGTGCCATACAAAAAGCCTTGGATATTACTTAGAACATCTGTGCATTGACAATATTTCTATATGTCAATTACAAAAGGCAATGCTGATTGGATCTGCACATATACTACTCAGATACATTACAGCATCCTAGGTTTTTGGAAGAACTTGATTCATATGAAGGCCAACCAGAGCTAAGAACTAGCAGCTGTGATTTCATGTTGTTATATGCATCTTCCTCTTCATGATATATTCAGCTTGGATGCTGCCTGTCAATGACTCTGAAGAAATTAGCAACACAAAAAGGGAATTGGGTCTGTTTTAGCTTCTACACTGCAGTTTTGCCTCTCCCTGGAAAAATTCCTACAGAATAGATAAGCATAACGATGCACTACGTTAGCAAAATAAAAAATTTAGCACTAATAAAACAATTCATTTAACTACATTGATAATAAATCATTAAAATTTAACGATATGATTAATATTTATTCCCCAAGATATCACAGGACAGTGAGTACCATTTGGGGGCCAATACCAGTCATAAGCTAACCTGGTATTCTCACACTAATCTAAACATACAGAAAGGCCTGGGAAAGAGAGCAAACTAGCTAATGGTCTGACCTTAAGGAGAGGTAACTGTTCCAAAGCATAACTAATCAAAGAATTGGTTTAAACCCAAAGGTTTAAGATTCATTCTGGGAATCACCAAGCCACTTAGAAGCAATGTTCTTTACAGCAACAGTCCAGATCAGTCAGCCAAAAAAATACTTTTCTCACTTCAAATTAGGGCCTGTAGGAGGCGTGCATAAGTACACCAATCGTGCCTACCGTCCTTGTCCTATTGTTTCTTTTTATTTTTCTTATACCTATCCATCTCCTGTATTCATAACTATGTTTATACTTATACCTGTTATCTTGTAAGCGATTGACAAATCAAATAAGTAAATAAAAATAAAACTATTTGCCAAAAATAGAAGAATTAAAAAGAAAAATGAAAAGACCCTTTTACTTAAAGCTTCCTGAAAGTCTTTTAATACCAGCTAATTAAACCCTCTCTTGAATTTAATATCATTTTGGAATAAAAGATACAAAATTAGTGATGCTGGTAAAAAAACAAGAAAAGTTGCTAAGTATTGCAGGAAAATAACATTACAAAACAAGTTAACACAAAGAAAACTCAATGTGAAATGCACAGCACAGCTAAAAACAGAACATTAAAAAATACTACATTACAACTTCAAAACAAGACATGTCCTGAGAAGGCCAGCTACCATATTATATTGTAAAGGTGGCAGAAGATGAGAAAAATAAATTAGATAAAGGAATATCACTGCATCTGAAAGAATTCACTAAAGACACATCAGGCAGACAAGAGAGCTATAGGGGGAATGACTCAGCAGGCAAGTCAATAGGTCTAGAGATAACATTAGCAGGATGAACATGATTCAAATGTGATTTTGTTGTTATTTAATAACACAGAGAATTTATTTAAATTGGGAGAGAGGGCAATGAAGGGAAAAGTAATAAAAATTTTAAAAATAAAGATCAAATGAAAATCTAGACATTTAATACAAATATATTTACAAATTGCATGATTAAAACTAGAATTATTAGCTAGCAAACTTTGTAAAGGATTTACTAATGTTGCTATCTCATTAGTGTTGTGTATGCACATGCGCGGCCAGAGGTTTCCCTCCAGTCTGCGCTAAGCGCAGGAAAATAGTTTAAATCTATTGGCTAACGGTTGACAGCTCTCTATAAAGAGAGCTGCCAGCTGGCAGCTTCGCAGACGGATACTTTATAGCTTTTTTAGCTCAAAAAACAAACGGTTGCAGATTCTGGCTCTGAGTCTCTTCCTTCCAACCGCTGATCTAACACTGGTGACGAAGGTGGGATCAGTTGGAAATGGGAGCCATCTGCACTGATTGCTGTGCAGAAGCACACAAGTAATCACTGCACGTTGGCAGATATCAATCACACGAAATTAGGGGAGATGGCAATGTCACTGCAGTTCACACCATTCGATCCCGCAACAGAAATGTGGGACTCATACATAATCCATTTCGATTGCATACTGGAAACCAATGATTATACAAACATTACCGACAACTGCAAAAGGGTGCTATTCTTGAGTTACTGCACCAAAGAGGTATTTGAAATGGCGAGGGCCCTCATTGCACACCAACTGCTACAGACAGTCACCTGGGACACATTACAAGACAAACTGCAGGAGCACTATGCAGCCAGACCCTCCTGCATTGCCCAAAGGCACGCGTTCTACCATAGGAACCAGGCTGTGCGTGAATCTATCAACAGACCGGACTGCTCCAGCTGATTGTGGTAGAGGGCTCACTGCCTAGCCTCCTGGGACTGGACTGGTTTGTGGCCCTGGGGTGCCCTTAACTCACCTTTAACTCACCGGGGTGAACGCCATCCATGAGCTAATGGCCAAGGACTTGAGCAAGAAATTTGCAGAAGTCTTCGATGGAGAGTTGGGGGAATACAAGGGCACCTCGATCTCCTTTAACCTGGACCCCAATGTGGCACCCATCAGACTGAAACCAAGGAGAGTGCCCTTTGCATTGAGGCCCAAGGTTGATGAATAGCTGGACAAGCTCATTCTACATGGCACAGTAGAACCAGTCGACCACACAAAATTGGAGACTCCTATAGTGATCCCAGTGAAAGCAGATGGGTCCGTCCAGATATGCGCAGATTATAAATGCACCCTCAATAAAGCCCTCCAGCAAAATGCATATCCGGTACCAGTGGTGCAACATTTACTGCACTTTTTGGGTGAGGGCATGTATCAGCCTTGGAAGCCATATTAGAGCCAGAAGCTTCCATACTGCAACATTCCTGTGCCTGGGAAAGTGGGGGGAGGGGGATTTTAAAGTGTTGGTAGTTAGACATAATAGCCTTTTTCTTTACAGTCTAGTCATGTTATTCCTACACCTGGAGGAAAAGGGATGTCTTAAGTTGGGATGGTTGGTGATTGGACCATGTGATGGACTGATGGGTGCAGGGGTTGGGTTTTGATTTTTGAATTACTAAGGGAAAACCTGAAACTCTCAGATAAAGGTTTTCCCAGATGTGCCAGTATACCTACTCTAATAAAAGGAAACTTTGAGAAAATGCCTGTCTCAAGTTTTTGATTGGAGTTGGGTTTTTCTGGAACCCCGACAACAAGATTTTTGCAAAGTTGGACTTCACCCAAACCTACCAGCAACTCCCAGTGGACAACGCCACAGCCAAAGCCCAAACGATTGCAATGCACAGGGTAGCCTTCCAATGCTGATGCCTGCAGTTTGGGGTAAATGTGGCCCCAGGGTTGTTGCAAAGTTTGATGGAGCACCTATTACACAGCATCCCAGGCATCATCCCATAATTCAAAGACATGCTGATATTAGCCGTTAACAAAACTGAACTATTCGGCTGACTACAAGTAGTCCTACAAAGGTTCCAGGAAGTGGGATTCAAAGTCAAAAAGGAGAAGTGCAAGGTTGCTGTCAGCCAAGTTGAATTCCTGGGGTACTTAGTTGATGACTCCAGATTGCACCCCACAGAGGAGAAAATACAAGCAAACAAAGCCACAATGGCATCAAAAAACAAGACAGAGGTCCAAGCATTTCTGAGGCTCCTCAACTTTTACAGTGTATTCCTGTGGCACAAAGTGTCTGTCACAGAACCCCTCTATTGGCTTTTGGACAGCAAGGCACCATGGACCTGGGGTTGAAAAACTTAATCTCCTCAGACATTTTTGTACAATACAATGAGAACCTGCTGCTAGTTCTGACATACAATGCATCACCATTCAGGGTTGGAACAGTCCTGAGCCATCATTTCCCAGACCGTCATGAGGCCCCGATAGCATTCTTCTCCAGAATGCTATCCTCCACTGAGAGGAACTACAGCCATCTCGACAAAGAAGCATTGGCTGCAGTCGTCGGAGTCAAAAGATTCTATGAGTAGGTCTATGGGAGGGAATTTGAGCTATTGATAGACCACAACTGCTACTGGGACTAATTACAGGGGACTGACAGATGCTGTGGGTGCTGTCCCCTCAAATGATGCATTGGACAGTGTTCCTAACAGCCTATAATTACTGCCTCACACACTGACCTGGCAGAACTTTAAGCCACCCAGACACCCTCATCTAATGCCCACTTCCAATAACCATAACCCAGCCCCAGCAAATGCCAGAATAGCCAACCAATCAAAGAAAGACTGAATGATTGCACAGGTACTAAACTGGGTGTGGAGGGGGTGGCCCAAAGAGCCAGCAAGCATGGAATTTAAGCTGTTTCATACTAGGCAACATGAAATATCCATCCAGAAAGGTTGCCTGCTGGAGGAAAACCATATAGTGATTCCCCCAAAGCTAAGAAAACCATTATTAGAGACATCGCATGAAGGACACCAAGGAATTGTGAAGATGAAGGCACTGGCCCACAGCTACCTATGGTGGCCCAATCTGGACAGGGACATCATGGAATGGGTAGCGTTGTGCCAACTGTGCCAGGGAACAAGGCCAGCACCCACCACCATGCACCATGGGAATGGGAGACACCAAAGACCCTATGGTCCCAGGTGCACATTGATTTTGTGGGGCCAGTCCATGGACAATCATTCCTAGTCATATTCAAAATGGCTAGAGGTGGCACTGATGAAGTCAACCATGGAGATACTGCCATCAGAATGCTAAGCAAGTTGTTCACAACCCATGGACTACCAGGCATGTTGGTATCGGACAACGGGCCACAATTCATGGCAACACCATTCAAACTATTCCTGACAAACCAAGGAATACGCCATGCCTTCATTGTGCCATTCCACCCTGTGGGTAATGGACACGTGGAGAGAATAGAGCACACCACAAAAGAGGCGCTGGCCCGAATGGGCCCTGGAGACTGGCTGGAGAAGCTTACAAAATACCAGCTAATACAACACATCACTCCTTGTGCCACCACCAACTGGAGCCCAGCCGAACTACTAATGGGCTGCTGCTTACAAACAAACCTGGACAGAATACACCCCAGCTACTCAACAGAAGTCCCCAAGGGCTGGACAAACCATGCCAGAACTTTCTAAGAAGGTGACTGTGTATGTACCCGGAACTACACAGACTACCCCACCTGGATTGTGGAAGTCACCAGTCCCCGCTCCTATCGCATGGAGCTAAGAGACAGCAGGCTGTGGCGCTGACACAACAACCAGCTCTGTAACCACCTGGACCTCACTGACCATAGTGGGTCGGAAGAAATAAAACCTCAAGTGAGTATCGAAGAATGGGATGAAGGAGAGGGCCGAGCACCGGTACCTGGGCAGCTGAGCCCCGCAATGCATGAGACACCTGCCACTGAGTCCCTGCCGCTGCTGCAATTGACTCCAGATGAAGGCCACACCCAGTTAAATCTCCAAGAAGACACCAACAACCTGTCTCCACTCCAGTTAAAGACTCTTCACCAATGCAGACGATTCATGAGAGCTCACCGAGAATATGGGAAAACTGCAAGTCAGTGTGCAACCACTGCCGACCTGCTTACCTGAAGTACTATGCCTGTAGAGTAAGAAGTTAGAGACCAAAAGTTCCAGCAAGGTGGGGAGGGGTATTGTGTATGCACATGCGTGGCCAGAGGTTTCCGTGTGATCGCACTAAGCAGGGAAAATAATTTAAATGCATTTTCTAATGGCTGACAGCTCTCTATAAAGAGAGCTGCCAGCCATCAGCTTTGCAGGTGGATACTTTGTAGCCTTCTTAGCTCAATAAACAAACAGTTGCAGATTCCAGCTCCGAGTCTTTTCCTTTCAATCGCCTATCTAACTTCTGAAATTTTCCAAACATGTAAACATGAAGAAAGAGCCAATATGGTAAGAACATCTCTGACTCAATTCCGGTATTATGGCCATGACAACAGGCTGCTCACTGCCTTGTGCTCAGCTCTATGTACCATTGCTTACAAAGGGATGGTAACAAACAAACGCCGCATGCTGTGTGCATTAAGTCATTTTTAAGTAATTCAGAACAAGAACTTTCCCCATTTATTTCCATCAGAACATCTAGTGATTAGGAATTACATCTACTGTTCCATTTAAGAATACTGGCTCCGCAAATGCAGAAAATAATGGGGCCTTATAATAAACTTTCTCCACACTCTAGCAACAGTATCATCATATCCTGCTCATCATGGTACAAAGATAGCCTCACTATTGTAGTAACTTTAGAGGACATATTTAGTAATCTTCTCTTTTGCAACACAAAGTCTGGCATCATGTTAAGGGATACCACTTCCCTCCACTTATTGGTCACTGCCTTCATGGGGATTTGGCTTGGACTGCCAGAGAAACTGGGCATCTGGTTTCTGCAAATGTATGGCATTAATGTATGACATTAATGGGCCGCCTCCATCAAAGCTTAGAGCTCTTTTGAAAGGAGCACTAGATCTGTTTTGGAATATATGTTAGTGGACTTTTCAAAAAGTGGTTAGACCTTTAAGAATGGTGAATTTAATCAAGAAAGAGATCCAGGTTGTAACAGATTCATTTTCATATTCCATATACTCTTCTGGGTTCTGCTAGCAACAGAACTCACTATACAAATCAGCAAGGTTATTGACATTTCTTAGCAACAGCACTCTGTTGCTAGCTTTGTAACTTTGCTGATTTGTAATAAGTGGAAGCTATACTGCAATTGAAAGAGTCCTGCTTACTGCATTTTCCTCTTTAGCCTGAGTGTCACTCAAAGGCCCAATCCAAAATTAGTGCATCAAATTAAGTTGGATTTGGAGAGATGGAAAAAACTGCAACTTTCTATGATGGGTAGAATAGCCACAATAAAGATGAACTTATTGCCAAAGGTGCTTTTCTCATTCCAAACAATACCAATAAAATTAGAGGAAAAAAATATTTTGATGAATTGAATAAAATAATGTCAAAATACATTTGTCAAATATATTTGGCAAAAGTAAAAACTGAGAACAAAAGGACTAGCAGACTGGGAATTATACCACCAAGCAGATATACTTACATGGATGAAAGAGTGGATAACTTTGAGGCATAGAAGACTTTTGGTATTGGAGGGTCATGACCTTCAACTAGGGTGACACGTGTTTCTTTGGTAAAGGAGAAATATGGCACATCAATACTTCCAAAGACATTATGTAAGGGACACATTGTTATCAGTGTGGGATAAAATTAAGCAACAAAACTACATGAAAATACCAGTCTGGCTCTCTACTCTAGAAGCACTGATACCTCCAAATGCTATAAATATGGGAAAAATGTTTCTTATACAGATATATTAAATGAGAATGGTGAACTGAAAACTAGATTAGAATTAGAAAACCAAGGGGTGGAACTACAGTGGTGGACGTATCTGCAGATACAATCATGTTATATGAAAAATGTAAAAATGGGGTTTTTATGGAGAACCAATGACATTGGATAAGATATTAGTGGGGACAGATGACAAATTGATAAAGTGGTTGTACAATTACTTATTAAATTATAAATTGGAAGAAGAATGAGTCAAAGAGATAATGATAGTGTGGGCCAAAAAGTTTGGACATAGTATAGATTTGGATAAATGGCAAAAGCTCAGAGAGAGAAATTGGAAACTGATAATGGCCAAATCCTATAAGGAAAATCTCTATAAAATGTTCCAGAGGTAGCATCAGCCCGTGGTGAGATTAGCTAAAATGTATAAAAATATGTCCCCAACCTGTTGGAAATGTAAACAATTATCTGGTACATATTACCACATGTGGTGGACCTGTATAAAGGCAAGGAAATTTTGGACACAAATACATATGTGACTAGAAAAAATGACCAAGCAACGTATAGATTTCAAACCAGAACTGTCTTTACTAGGTATCACATCAGAGGGTTATGACAAAGGGAAAATATATTTAATATTACATGTTTTGACCACAGCAAGAATTGTATACGCTCAGCAGTGGAAGAACAAAAACATCCCATTAGAGTATGAGACGATACTAGACTATGCAGAAATGGACAGACTTAACACTAAAAATAAAAGATAAAGGAGATACAAAATGCTATTCAGCATGGAATAGTTTTATCAATGGTTAGAAACACGAGGTAGAAGTTGGAAGGTGAAAGAATCAAGTGAGTGAGACTTGGAAAGAGATACTATTTCTATTATTGATAGAGGAATGTAAGTATTTGAATGATAGCGGAGTTGATGGTGATATATGATATGAAGGTCAGAAATTTTTGTACAAAAATTTGTATATTTATATAAATTTGCATATGTTATTCTGTTTTTACTTCTGTTTTTATGGCAGTATATAAATTGAATACAATTTTTACTTCTGTTTTTATGGCAGCATATATTGAATACAATATCATTGGAATGCCATGGCCAATGATATTGTATTCAATATATTTATATGTAAACAATAAAAAATATATTCCAAAGGCCTAGTCCAAGGGCTCTAGCTGGGTCTAGTGTTGCTGGCCATGGCTGTTGGGTACTAATACTCTGACATTCCTTTGCATCAAGTTGGTTGCATCTTCCGACCCTTCCTGACATCTAGAATTTCCATCCCAGGGGCCCTTCTATACTCTTCAAATGCCTGGCACCACACTTTAAGGTCAATGATTAATTATTGTTTTTCTGCACTAGCACAAGAAACTTTATAGGAGGGAAAAAGCAGCTGGACAAGCCACCAATCACTGCTCTTAAAGTGTTGGAGATTATGACTTTAAGGGCAACGCATGTCATTGAGTCAGAATAGGGCTCTTCCATTGGAGCAGCATAATTTTTGTCAGCATGTTTTTCTGCTGATCCAGGGACTGGAGGAATGTTTGCTAATATAACCGTATACTTCAGATTAGGGCAGTGCTTTTGGAGCTGATGAACCTATTTTGCAGTATTTCTTCCATCTTCTTTTATTTCAAACAAGAGAAAATAATAAGCCAAGATTACTTCCCCCCCAAAATAGTCTCTCTATGTAGCTACACAATTAGTGCGTGCACCTTTGAATAATTAATATATCCTTATTTTTTATCTTAAATAAGATTGTAACTGTAGAAGTGTGCATGCAATAATTCATCTTTTAAAAAGTAAAGGAATCTGAAATATGTTAAATTGTTTGCTAATCTAACCCACAAAAGAAATATTTCTTTATAGAAAGTGTAGTTATTATTGCATTCTTAGCAGGGCAAGATGTACGAATGACCAATATTTGAGCGTTCGTAAAGAAAATCTGTATCTTGTCTCCAGTAATACAATTTAAAACAGCTGTTCAGCATAATGAAATGGATGTCTATCCTCAGAGGCAGCTTGTTTCAAAACAGCAGACCATGGTGAGAAGCCAGGATCATTATGTCCATATGACTTCTTTAGGAGTATCTGGTTTTTGCATCCTTCTGGAGACCCTCAACCAAAGGACCTTATAGCAGAGCACAGGGGAAAGGTCTCCTCCATTGTAGCTTTGAAGTAACACAAAGCACATAGTGAAGGAGGTACGTTCTAGAGCTATTCTATACTGAAAGTAGGAAAGGACAAATTTCACCATTGTTCTGCTGCCAGGCTGCACTGTAAAGTTCTGCATGTGTGAGCATATTGATCCCGCATCTCTGCTCATGCCTCCCCCTGCAGCAACCCCAGGAAGCAGTGATGGGGTGCAGGAAAAGGAATGGAAATAGAAAGCTATAAATTATTTGTGACAGGAAAGCAATAGTGCCGGAGAGATACGCACAAGTCCTGTGTCACTATTAGATTCCTTTTAGCCTGATGACACTCTAAAAGAGGTTAAGTGTCTGATGGAATCCTATATGTGGGGGGCTGGAGCAGCCTGGGAGCAGTGCAATCCACAGAGAGGGTTTATATCAATTCTGCAGGCCAATAATATTCCTTTCATTGATCACAGCCCAAAGTTCGAAAATCTCATTACAGCTTGTCAGACCTGGAACTTTTCAAAAATCAATACAACAATATAATGTATGTATACTTAGTATAAATGTATCTATTCATCAGTCTATGCACCCAAAATCTGCCTGAGGGGTTCTGAATTAATCCTATCCTTTATAGAACATTCGGTTATATATATATAATAATATGTTCATGGTAATGAATGGGTTCTGAAACCTCTTGACAACCTTAATTAACACACAATTAAAAGTGTTTCCTGCTATTGGAGTCCATTGTAGATACCAGCCATTCTGTGGTCACTAAACTAAGCTCCGATCAACAGACGTAGTAACCCTTGCAACTTAATTGCAACTCAGTCCATCTTGAGAATAATGCTTGTTTTCTGGAGAGACAGCTAAAGCCTTGTCCAATGCAGCTGACCAAGCCTTCCAAAGTGTCCAGCTGCTTTCACAATTCAAAATGGCCCTTGGTATGCACTTCTGGACATTGTGAAATATCTCTGCCAAAATCTTTGCATATATTTGCTACTCAACTTTTACAAGCCTCCCGACAATTGTAACATGTTATGAGCCAGTTTCCCAACTTCTGACCCCATAGTCTTCATTTTGATCTCTCACTGGGCAGTAATCTACATCTATTTCTACTTTTAAACACACACGCATGCCTATGCATCTCTCTTTTTTTTCATTCTTTCACTCTTTCATTCTGTGTCTCTGTCAATCTAAAGTCCAGTCAAATAAACCCATAAAAAATAAAACCTTCCAAACTAAAAGACTTGGTTAGAAATGTTTTAGGCAGTTTTACTGCAGTGGCCCACAACCTTTTTTGTGCCACGGCCCGGCATCACAAAACCGTACCGGCATCACAAAATGATCCGCGGCCCGGTACCGGCATCAGCACGCATGACAAGGCAAGGCGAGCCAAGCGACCGGCCAGCCAGCTGTCCCCCGCTTCTCCCTGCCACCTTCAACTCCTCCTTTGTACCTTTGTCGATGGGCTTCGCTTCAGGATGGCTTCGGGACGCTAGCTCGGCCCACCTTGCCTTGGGTGCTGAAAGAATCCTTGCGCCTTAGTTTCGTTCAAAGCCCCTCCCCTTCGATGAAACTAAGGCGCGAGGATTCTTTCAGCACCCAAACGCCGCTTTCCAACTGGAAAAGCTCACCCGGAAGCACTTTCTCGTCAAACAAGATGGCGGTGCCCAGCAAACCGGCGGCCTGGTAGGAAATGTTCCACGGCCCGGTACCAGTCCATGGCCCAGTGGTTGGGGACCCCTGGTCTACTGAACAAAGGGGAAGCTAGCCTCATCCACAGATCATGGTATTTTTTTACTATGTTTAAAAAGCAGTTTGGTGTTGGTAGAGTATTAAACCTTTGTGTCAGGACCTACAAAAAATGCCCTGCTGAAAGAGGGCAGGGCATGTGGAATAGAAGCAAGTACTTTGCAGTTAATTTTGGACTGTGAATACAGCTAGTTTTATTATGCCACAGTGAGAACTTTAAATTCAGCCTAGAAAATAAACAGTAACAAGATATCAGTAGCAAGATTCATCCATCCATACAGCTGCATTCCGAGGCAGTTTTAATCAGTAGACCATCTTCAAGAGTCAACCCACACAAAAATTTTATAATACATTTTGAATTAAATCCAAGTGCACGTCACCAATGTCAGGTCTCTCTCTTCATAAACAGGCACACCTGGCTTTTTAGAATAGAATAGAATGGGATAGGATAGGATAGGATAGGATAGGATAGGATAGAATAGAATAGAATAGAATAGAATAGAATAGAATAGAATAGAATAGAATAGAATAGAATAGAGCAGAGCAGAGCAGAGCAGAACAGAACAGAACAGAACAGAACAGAATAGGAATAGGAATAGGAATAGGAATAGGAATAGGAATAGGAATAGGAATAGGAATAGGGTCGCTTTGAATGTACACTAATCTAATGACAGAATAAATAAATAAATACCGTTTCCCTGAAAATACGACCTACTGTGGAAAAAAGCTCTAGCCTGATTTTCATGCCTGTGCAAAAAATAAGCCCTAGTTAAGCCCCGCTCACTGTCTGCTTGGATGAGTTGGAGTAAGGCGCAGGCTCAAAATTCAAGCTAGGGCAGGGGGTGGGGGGAAGGAGATGCCCCATATGCCCCAAACCCACTTACCTTAGGAATGCTGCAGCCAGGCCTCCCACGCCCCAACATCAGTCAAGCTGCTGCCCAACTTCTGCAGTTGCTCACAGCCACTCATGGCAGGTCATGAATGGCTGCTTCTTCCTGCTTTAGTTTCGCCCTCAGGCGAGATTGGGATGGTTCATTGTGAAATGGTGGGTGAATTCATTTGCAAAGTATTCCTAAAGCCTCAGCAGGAGGGGAGATAGTAGGCTGGGAAAGTGGCATTAATATGTGAGGTGGTGGGTATGGGTTGAGCTTGGCATTTCACTTCCCTGCCTTTTGCAAACTTCTGGCTGCATGTGAGGAAAGCAAAAGCAGGAGAGATTCTGGCTTGTTTCTCTGCGCCATACTCTGTCAGAAATGGGTATTTACAAGGCTCATCATGCTCATGCAGCATCTCACAGCAGGACACTGCAAGGATCATTGTGGCGTATGCATGAGTGGTGGCACCACCACGAGGTTCGTCACACCAGCGCAGTCTCTCATGGCAGGATGCTGCAAGGCTTCTTGTGTTGTTGTGTGCACAAGTGAGCCTCAGCACCAACTGCAAGGTCTGTCACAACAGCACAGCCTCTCATGGAAGGATCGTTGCATGGCTTGTTGTGCCATTATGTGCACAAATGGAAGCACCACCACGCTGAGGCTCACGGCGTCTTGCCATGAGTGGCTGCACCAGCAGGATGAACCTCATGGCCCTGTGCTGTAAGGTTTGTTGTGCTATTGTGCACATGAGCAGTGGCACTGCTGCAACAAGCCTCACGGTGTCCTGCCATGAGTGGAGGCACTGGTGGGATGAACTTCATGGTGCTGCTACTGCTGCTTGTGCACACAACAACGCAACAAGCATTGTAGCATCCTGCTACGAGAGACCGCGGTGGTGTGATGAACCTTGTGGCAGTGCCACCGCTCGTGCACACAACACCATGGCAAGCCTTGTAGCGTCATGCTGCAAGAGGCTGTGCCAGTGTGACAAGCCTCACGAAGATCCCTTTTTGGTGGAGTTCTCTGCGGCTTCTACTTTCTTTGCATGCAGTTAAAAGTTCACAAAAGGCAGGAAAGTAAAATGCCAAGCTCGACCCATACCCACACCTCGTATATTAACCCCACTTTCTGAACCTAACTTGTGTGTGTGTGTGTGTGTGTGTGTGTGCTTGTGTTTGTTCTGACCCAAACCTGGTTCCAAGAGAGCAAACACAAGACAAAGGCAGCAGTACAACCTTTTTAGGTTTCAGCTAAGAATTCTGTTTCTTCACAGATAAAAGGCTGCTTACAAATAAATAGCTCTGACAAGAAAGAACCTTGCCAAGTTTTTGCAAGTCTGCCAAAACACAACAGATAAGAAATAGTATACAATACAAGAGTCTTCAAATACCAACCGTAATGTCCACGAGGCTGAGTTCAAAACATCTTTGCCTTCTGCAAAGATTAGTTTCACAGCTGGCTTTTATCTTCTTGAAGGAGGGGCCATTATCTTGCAGCCTTACTCCCGAGTTGTCCATGCTGTTGTAATTGATCTTTCCTACGAGCAATCCTGCATGCACGCAGCCCTAGCCCAGGCTCCTCGGGAACCTCCTCATCACTGCTGCCAGCCCCCATAATCTCTGAAGGCAGCATTCCATTCCCTAATGGTCCTGGCCCTTCATCTGAGTCCTCGCTCTCCTCAGCCTTCCGCACCTGCTGCCGGCTAACCACAACAGTGTTCTCTCAGCTTTAGGAATACCTCTCAAGCGAATTCACCCATCATTTCGCCATGAACCACCCTGCTCCCGATTGAGGGCAAAGCTAAAGCAGGAAGAAGCTGCAGCTGTGGCTCCAACAACACCTGTTCGCTGGCCTCGAGCATGCTCAGAGAGTGCCAGCAATGCCTTTTGTGACAGCAGAGGCCAGAACCAAAGTGCTGTTTTCAGTTTCTCTGGGATGCTGAGCTGTCCTGAAGGTTAGGGCAAAAAAAATTAAGACATTCCCCCACAAAATAAGTCCTGGCACTTATTTTGGAGGTCAAAAGAAAATAAAACCAGTCTTATTTTCGGGGAAACATGGTACAAAATTATCTATATACTCACATATATTACATGATACAGACGAGCAACACAGACTAGCTAAAGTTTATTAAAACCTCATTGTAAGTGATTCAGTCTGGCTGACCAGCATCAGTGCCACATCCAAAGAAACACCTAAATTGCAAACTTGATCCAAAGAGGGAAATACAACATTTGGAGCTGAAGCACATGCCCCCAATCCTGTTCCTGTAATCAGTGACATCTTTCTCAAGTCTGAATTAAATTTCAGCTTGCTCTGACAATCCAATATTTTACAGCCCAAAGACACATACAATCTCAGAGACTGTCTAACTCTGAAGCGTGCAGGAAAAAAGTATAGCTAACTTAGTGTATTGATGATGATTTACTCAAAATCCACATACGATTTTTCTCAGCACTTCAAAGAGATGTTAAGTTTTAGTAGATAATAAGGTTCAGAAAATCCTAAAGTTAAACAGGACCACTTATATTATCTAAATGTCCAACAGAATATGGAATCAAAGCATTCCAACAGGAAGCTGTCTACCCCCTAATTGCACCTATCAAATGAATGGAAATTCAAGCATCTTCTGCGTAATAAATTCCATTGTCAAACTATTAGGAAGGGTTTTTTTTTCTCACATAGTATACTATTAGAATCTGCTTCCTGTAACTCAGGTCATATATTGTGTCTTATACTCTGAACAAGAAAAAAAAATGCCTTTCTGGATTTGAAAGACAGTAACATATCCTTCCCAGTCCTCTATATCCCAGCTGCTTCAACCTTGTGTATTATATTGTTCGTTGGTCATCTTCTCTGAATCTTTTTCAGGATCTCTGAATTTTTATTGAAGTGTTTTCCCCAGAAAGGGACTCAGTACTTAAGGCAGGATCTGAGCAAAGCAGGTTAACGTGAAACTAGGTGGGCAATTAATTTTCCCACATGTGAACCTGCGACTGTTGTAGAGGGCTGAACCAATAGGCCATCATTGCTGTAGCCTTCACTGCAGGTCAGACAGGGAGAACAAAAGAGCTGCCCAGGTCTGAACTAGTCTTTTCATGTTTTGGAAAATATACTTCTGTTGATCCAGGTCAAAATTTTATTTAACTTTTTTGTAGATATATCACATCAGTTTTTTCCCCCCATGCCATCACTCTGCTAAACCACTAACTCCCACAACACTGTCAAACTATTTAGTAAGACTATGTTACTCTTCTTCTTCTCTTCTTTCCTATTACCTATCTCCTGTTCTACTTATGACTATAACTCTATTGCTTGTATCTTTATTATTTATATTGTTTCATTTAATTCTCTAGTATGATTTATATTGATTGCTTAGTCATTACCCAATGACTAACACTAGGAGTTGTATCTTATGGTTTATGATGAATGTATTTTATGATGACTATTATCATGATTTATTACTTATAACTTTTATGTACATGGAGAGTTTATGCACCGAAGACAAATTCTTTATGTGTACAATCACACTTGGCCAATAAAAATTCTATTCTATTCTATTCAGCTCATACTAAATTTGCAATTAATTGCTATTTAAAAATCTTTTTTTCACAAGTACTTTTACCAAGCCGATGTCTTTAGACAAGTTTACTTTCCCCCTACCACTCCCACTAGTAAATTTTTTAAATCATGCCATCATGTTCAGTCACTGTATGGCATCAGATTTTACCCATGATGCTATTTAATCTAAAAATTTGAGGAAACTTGGTTATCTAACTTTACTTTCTGGGATGAGACACATATAACCAAGGTGGAATAGAAGACATAGTTATCACTACATTTTAGTTAAGCTATTTTTTTCAGAGACAAACATTGAACTTTGGTCTACAACTATCAGTCCTTGGAACTGAAAATAAAGGGAAGCAATGTGACCTGATTCACAAGCAGGCCAAGGCACTGCCCAAACTGAACCTTCTAACAATGGAATCCCAGACTGAACCTAGTATGATATGTGACATTAGAAAAACAACTGGATGGCCTCAGAACAGCAATGAGCAGTGGATCAGTCAAATCAATGGGCCATGTTTTATTATTCTGTTTTCTATATGTTAGATTCACACAATTAATGTCTCTTTTTTCTACCCAAGACTCACATCCTGACAAGAATTCATCTTTAACTTCAATTTACATAGGGAAATTTGAGATTAAAATTTTAGGGATTTTTTTTCTTTTTCTTTCTACTTAGTGTTTGGCTGAAGTTCGGTATTTTGCTATAGCAGAATACAAAAAGTTCAGAAAGGAAGACTGGTAGTATCTTATCGTTACTACTCATTTTTGTGTTAATAGGACAAAATGTCTCTGCATGTAACACTTACTATTTATAATATTGGTCAGCGACTGTAAGAAACAAGATTTGATTTGAAAAAAGGCATCAAGACTAAGAAAGAAAGATAAATAGATAGAGGATTTTAGGCACAATCATTCCTTAAAGGCATGGATGTTTGCAGGAAGCAAATAAAATAGTGAACAGAGCCATTGCTACTGACCAGAAGTGATGTCACAGTGATACCAGTCACAAGGGAACAGAGCTCTCCATCGCTACACTGGCTTCTCCCTGTTTGTGGGCTCTGGAACAAGCCAAAACCACCTTGTAGGGGCAGCAAATCAAAGGAGGGGTGTCCTGTGAGGTTCCAGGAGAAAACACAATTCTCCTGTAGAGCCCTGTCCTGTATGCCGTGGAAAAGAGAAGAGGCAGCCAAGATGGCTGCCACAAAGCTGGAAACAGCTTAACATCTAAGAAGAATGCTGGAGTGGATTTGGTGAACAGTGTCTGGAACTGGGTGAGAAGAATCCTTTTTTTAAAAGTGCAACCCCAAAAAAGAATATTCAGAAAAAGAGAGACTCATAATTATCTTTAAAGTGGAGGTGACTTAACACTTTGAGTAAAATCTTAAAATCCTAAATCAAAAGGGAAAGGAATCAAAGGAAGAAAATAGAACATTTGTCAAAAATATAGAAAATTGGACTTTCAAATTGGACAGACGTTGGCTTTGGATAGGCATTTTAAAATGCTGGAATCATTTACATAAAAAGCTAATATTATATCTATTTTTGGAATATTTTAGTAAAGTCGGATAAGAAAGACAAGACAAAGTGAAAACTGTTTTAAGATGCCACCTGTTGTCAAAGGACGACATAATATATTCCCAAAGTCCTGGAAAAGTCTGGCCTTTGGAGATTTAAAGGTGAGAAATAAGAAAAACTTTATTATCAAAAAGACCCTTGAAAGCTTCAATATAAGTGCGAATTGGTAGAGGGACTTATGAAGGTTCCACTTTTGGACTACCTAGAAGAATAGATCTATTAACTCCTGGACACTGGACATTAAATTTTTTGTTCGAAAAGTGGCTTTGGTTTGAATAAAAGATTGTTGGATTATTGGACAAAAAGAAATAAAATAAACAAAAACAAAGATGAGTAGAATTTGGAAAGAAATTGTCGGAAATTCAGGATATGAAAGGCACCTTGAGAAGAAGATGCGAGAAGATTTTGAATAAAATACAGAGCATAGATGTAGAGCTGGAAATTAGTTAATAGAATAGAATAGAATAGAATAGAATAGAATAGAATAGAATAGAATAGAATTCTTTATTGGCCAAGTGTGATTGGACACACAAGGAATTTGTTTTGGTGCATATGCTCTCAAGATACATACATCAAGAATCATAGGTATAACACTTATAGAAGTAGTCACTAGGAAATATATATATATATATATATATATATATGTTTTCTGAGGTTCTCGGGTATTTGTATGTGGATCTTTGGTTGTTCGGGTTTTCTCCCGCGTAAGATTCAAAGTGTCTAGGCAACGTTTCGATGAAGTCTCATTCATCATCATCAGGCCTCTGTCTTTGGCTCTTGCTTTTCAGAGTGATGTGAGGTTGCAGCTGCTTTTTTCTTTCTAACTGTCAGTGGGGGTGGGATTTGAATGGGTGGGGCTTGGCTGTGTTCTGATTGGGTGGGGGTGTCTTCTCATTGGTGGGGGCCTGGCTGTGTTTTGATTGGTTGGGGGGTTGGCCGTGTTCTGATTGGCTGGATTTCTTGCTGCCCGGCTTCGAGTTCGAGGTCGCGCTGCATCTCCATAGTTGGTGTCGGCTTGCTTCATGTATGGCTCGGAGGGGTTTGGAGTGGGCAGTGGTGAGGTTGCAGGTATTCGTCTGTTCATGAGGGCGGGTTTCCAAATGGCTGGGAGGCGGGAGGTGTCATCTCGTTTGTTCATGCTGTGTGGGCGTTTTTCTATTTCTATGGCTTCTCCCCACCCAATCAGAACACAGCCAAGCCCCCACCCATTCAAATCCCACCCCCACTGACAGTTAGAAAGAAAAAAGCAGCTGCAACCTCACATCACTCTGAAAAGCAAGAGCCAAAGACAGAGGCCTGATGATGATGAATGAGACTTCATCGAAACGTTGCCTAGACACTTTGAATCTTACGCGGGAGAAAACCCGAACAACCAAAGATCCATATATATATATATATATATATATATATAGGAAACATATAAAACATATAAATCATACTAGGAAACATAATAATAAGCGAGGGCCTATCAAATCATATTAGTAAACAGTCAATAAAATAAATAATAATTAAAAATAATTTTAAAAATTGTAAGGATACAAGTAACAAAGTTACATTCATACAGTCACCTTGGCAGAAAGTGGGAGGAGATGGGTGAAAGGAAGGATAAGAAGATTAATAGTAATAGTAATGCAGACTTAGTAAATAGTTTGCAAGTGTTGAGGAAATTATTTGTTTAGCATAATGATGGCATTTGGGAAAAACTGTTCTTGTTTCTGATTGTTCTATAGTATTGTTTTGAGGGTAGGAATTGAAATAATTTATGTCCAGGATGTGAGGGGTCTGTAAATATTTTCACAGCCCTCTTTTTGACTCATGCAGTATACAGGTCCTCAATGGAAGGCAGGTTGGTAGCAATTATTTTTTTCTGCAGATCTAATTATCCATTGAAATCTGTGTCTGTCTTATTGGATTGCAAAACCAAACCAGACAGTTATAGAGGTGCAAATGACAGACTCAATAATTCCTCTGTAGAATTGTATCAGCAACTCCATGGGCTGTTTGAGCTTTCTGAGTTGGTGCAGAAAGAACATTCTTTGTTGTGCTTTTTTGATGACATTTTTTATGTTAGGTGTCCATTTTAGGTCTTGAGATATGATAGAACCTAGAAATCTGAAGGTCCCTACTGTTGATACTGTGTTGTCTAGTGTTGTAAGAGGTGGTAGTATGGGAAGGTCCCATTTCTACAGTTTTGAGTGTGTTCAGTTCCAGATTCTTCTGGTCGCACCATGTGGCAAGTTGTACAACCTCCTGTCTGTACGCAGATTCATCGTTATCTCGAATGAGACCAATCAGTGTTGTATCATCTGCAAACATCAGTAGTTTAATAGATGGATCATTTGAGATGCAGTCATTGGTATATAGGGAGAAGTGGACATAGCACACAGCCTTGGGGCGGGGGCTGTGCTAATTGTACAGGTATCAGATATGATTCTGCCTAGCTTCACCTGCTGCTTCCTGTCTGTTAGGAAGCTTATGATCCACTTACAAGTGTGTTCAGGTACAGTTAACTAAAAGAACAGCTGGAAAAATAGAATAGACAAAACAACAAACAAAAAGAAATTACAAGAAGGAGATAAAAATAAAAATGATAACGATCGAAGAAATAAATCAAGGGGAGACTATTCTGAGGGAAGTTAAACAGGAACTGGAACTGCAGGGAGATTTTTTGGGGAAAGAAATAGGAGTAAGAGTAGACAACTTGAAAATGAGACAGTGGAACAGGGTAGAGAAGGGAAAATTTTAAGAGGATTGGCCAAGAAGTGGAAGCAGATAGAGTTAAGATTCAAGAGAGGAATATGGGAGACAAGCTAGGAAAGGAATAATTAAAGCTTTAATGTGAATGAGAGATGATGGTTAAAAAAAGAAGAGCTTTTCTTAAAAGCAATAGTGAGATAAGTTAAAATAGGGCTGGAAGTTAGAAACAATTGAAGACCATAATTTAACATAAATATGTGTATTATTAGTTAAACTATATAAAATTGTCAAATGTAACAAATATGAATACCGACATTTTATTGTAGGAAAAGGATTGACATAAAAATAACCAGAGGTGGGATTCTGCCAGTTCTGTCTGGTTCTATAGAACTCCTTGTTAACTTTCTAAGCAATTTGGAGAACCGGTAGTTAGAAGCAATCTCCTGTTTTTTTCCCACCCTTATTACATTCTTGCCAGTACCACTAGACTTCCTGTCTCCAGAGCTTCTGAGGCTTGGCTTTTTTAAAGAGGAAGGGTTGTTTTAAGATTTTTACATTGCTGTTGGGAGGAACTACTTCCCTGGACAATCAGCACTTTGAAGAAATAATTGAATAATGAAGCAGAGCTTTTAGTGACAAGGAACCAAGATGAGTGACATTCAGCAAGGCTTCTTGGCTAGCTAGAAAAATTGACATTCAATGTGAGTTTACATGCTGTTTCTGAGTTTTGGTCTAAAGCTGGTTTTTTGTGAAGGTTAATTCTGTGCTTGGTGATGTTTAATCCTGTGTATATTGATGGAATAATTTTCCCTATAGCTTCAACAACCAACAGCTACTGTTGTGATTTAATTATTTGTATTGTGTTTGAATTTTTTCCTGCCTCATGGTTTCTTTTTCTTTCTGGCGAGGGAGTCTTCTTCACTGCTTTAGTACTATCTGGCACTGTCCTTTTGGGATATACTTCCAAGAGGCAGGATGCAAGCTTGGCACTGATTTTTTTTTACTGCCTTTCTGGAGGGCATGTGACTTTTCCTTAAATCTGGATGATTTCCTTAGGATATCTTGTGAGGTGAGTGAGACCAGCTGGTATCTTCAAGTGGTGCAAATGGATCCTAGGATTGCTTTTCCTGGGTGTGCTTTTTCTTAAATGACTTCTCTGCTAAAGGGTTTCACTTTATGAGCAAGAGATGGCTGATAGTTATCACTGCATTTTAACTATTTTCATTCCTCAAGGTGCTCTGGCACCCTGCCTGATTTGTAACTCTGGCTTGCAAGTATTTTTAATCTAATGATTGCTATTTAGGACAGCATTTTGCAAGCAAAAAAGCTTTTTGTATTTTTGTACAGGTAATCCTTGACTTATAAAAGTTTGTTTAGTGACCATTCAAAGTTACAATGGCATTGAAAAAAGTGACTTATGACCATTTCTCACACTTATGACCATTGCAGCATCGCAACTGTCATGAGAGGCCAGGCGAGGAGAAGCTCCTCTTGACATGAGTGATGTCGCGTTCGCCCTGCCCACCCAGTCACATGACCACCAAGCCACACCCACCAATTAAGCCATGCCCACAAAACTGGTTGTTAAAAAAACTGAATCCCACCCCTGAAAATAACATATTGAAATATTGAATAAGATAATGAAATATTATAATTTAATAAAAAGAACTGTAGTATTATTAGAATTATATAACTTGTTAAACATAAACAAGATGAATATTGTTTTATTTGTATTAAAATGTGATTAGAAAGGGGATATTCTTTAAATATAATAGTGGCATAATTAAAAATTAGAAAGGGGATAAACAATGGAAGATTATAACTCAATATAAATGTGTGAATTATTATTAGAATTATATAAGTCCATTACACTGCAAATATAATTATTAATATCTTACTTGTAATAAAAGGAGTGACATTTAGAATATAGAGATTGACACAAAAATAACATACTGAAACACTGAATAATAAAAGAATAAAAGATTATAATTTAACAAAACATGTGTATTAATGTTAAATTTCAAAAGATTGTCAACTGTATTAAACATGAAGAATATTGTCATATTTGTTTTAAAATGTAACACACTCCGGGGCCACACTGTTCACACAATGATATGTTTGTTAAAATAAGAAAAAATAAAAGAAATATTGCAGAGAAGCAAAAAAAAAGAGAGCCATTGCTGGATTAAGGAATTTCTGCAAAGCAACCTGCCTTAACAGCAATTCATTATCCATCCACTCAGCTCTGGATCTTTCAGGACTCGAGGACTTCCAGGAAGCCTGCCACTATCTCAGAGAGTGAGAACCTGCTCTTTTGCTGAGGTCTTGAATGGGAGCATTGGGCAAACTAGAGGATTATCCACGGAGATCCATAATCTCATCTGTAGAGCAGTTGAGAAATATGTGAGAGCTTCTGGAAGGGAGGAATGAAGGAAGGGAGGAATGGGAGAAATGGAGAAGAGTGGAAAGAAGGAAGGAATGAAGCTAGTATGAGGGACCTGAAGAGCAATAATTGCAACCTGCCTTTGCATATCTAGATGGGTAATAAGCATCGAGGTTCAGAGTGGATTTGGGATGCCTATGAGCTGGGATTATAAAGTTTATAATGGATTAATGGGATAATGGCTTCCTTATTATGTTTGTTAATTGTTTCTTGGTTTGTTGTTCTCCTTTCCTGTTTGTGCTTCAATCTTTTCACTTGAAGGGAAGATGTTTGGGCCTAGAAAGTGGCATTAGTGACCCCACGCCAGTATTGCATGGGAAAGGGAAATTTGTGGGAAAGGAAAGTCTTTTAAATGAAGGAGACCCCTTCAGCTATTAACAGTTCCTATCCCTGCCTCCTGTACAATAGAAGTTGTGGGAAGATACCTTTTTGCCATGATTGTTAAGCAAATCATTGAAGTTGTTAAGTGAATCATGTAGTCATTAAGTGAATCTGGTTGCCAAGCATCGAAAGCTTGTTCATGTGACTGGGGATTTTGAAACAATCATCAGTGTGAAAACTGCTAATAAGTCACTTTTTTTCAGTGCCATTGTAATTTTCAATACTCATTAAACAAATGGTTATAAAACAAGGACTACTTGTATGTAGGACAGGACTTGTTTAGATCTATTTACTGTCAACCTACTGGTTGGAAAAGAGTGATTTCATTAATTCATTAAGGATTTCATCTCTCTTCTCCTTTCCAGAATCTCACCAGCTTCGAAGATATATGCTTCATTTTAAACAGTCAAATAGAATGTCTGAACTGTATCAAAATTCTAGTAATCTCACTGACTGTCAGAGTCATATCAGCTAGAATGAATGGGCTTACATGTGATGTTGGAGACCAGAGGTCTTGGAAGATTTCATGATTCACGTTAAGGCCACTTGGGCATTAATGGTTCATAATTTATAGTCTTCTATGGGTTTCATAAAAATTATTTTACAAGCTGTCCATGGACTGTCCGCTAAATGATGAAATTTGTATTGTTGCAGCATATTGCCTACTGCAAGAGTGAAGAACAAATTAGGAAGTCCTGGTCTAGGAATCAACAGGTCTTGACATATTGCAGAGAGCCTTGGAACATGTTTTCTTGAACCTGGCCATTTAGTTCAGAATGCCAAGTTATCTGGGCAATTAGCATTGTGCTTCCTGTATTAACAAAATACAGCAGAATTAAAAGGGACCTTGGAGGTCTTCTAGTCCAACCCCCTGCTCAAGGAGGAGACCCTATATCATTTCAGACAAATGGCTATCCAGTCTCGTCTTAAATGCCTCCAGTGATGGAGCATTCACAACTTCTGAAGGCAAATGGTTAAATTGGCTGATGGTTCTCACTCTCACGAAATTTCTTCTTACTTCTAGGTTGCTTCTTTCCTTGATTAGTTTCCATCCATCACTTCTTGTCCTGCCTTCAGGTGCTTTGGAGAATAGCTTGGCTCCCTATTCTTTGTGGCAGCCCCTTAGATATGAACCCTGCTATTATGTCTCCCCTCGTCTTTCTTTTCGTTAGACTTCACATATCCAATTCCTGTAATCATTCTTTATATGTGTTAATTTCAAGGTGCCTAATCATCTTTGTTGCTCTTCTCTGCACTCTTTCCAGAGTGTCAACATCTTTTTTTATAATACATTGAACTAACTGGATGCAATATTCCAAGTGTGGTCTTATTAGGTCTTTATAAAGCAGTACTAATATTTCATGTGAGCTTGATTCTATCCCTCTCTTAATGCAGTTAATAGGATTGCATTGGCTTTTTTGGTTACTGCAACACCCTACTTGCTCTTATTCAATTGATTATCCACAAGGACTCCAAGATATCTCTCACAGTTATTGCTATGGAGCCAGGTTTCAGCTAATCTAACCTGCACATTTGGTTTTTTTGTTTTCTTTCTTTCCACTGAATTTCATTTTGTTAGATAGGGCCGAATGTTCAAGTCTGTCAAGATCCATCTGGCTCCTGGGCCTATCTTCCTGAATGTCGGCAGTACCTGCCAGCTTAGTGCTGTCTGCAAATTTAATTACTCCCCCTTCTATTCCCTCATCTAAATTGTTTCTGAAGATGTTGAAGAGTACTGAACTTAAAACAGAATGTTGGAGTACCCCACTGCTTCCTTCCTTCCGTGTAGATGTAGTTCCATTAAGGACTACAAATGGAGTGTGATTTGCAGCCAGTTACAAATCCATTTGGTGGCGATGCTGTCTATACCACATTTTTCTAGTTTGCTAAGAAATAGGTTAAAGTCTACTTCGTCAAATGCCTTACTGAAATCCAAGTATACTATGTTCATAGCATTTCAGTGATCCACTAACAGTCACTTTGCCAAAGAATGAAATAAGATTTGTTAAGCATGAACTCTTTTTGACAGACCCATGTTGACTTCTTGTTTTAACTTTGCTTGCTTCTAAGTATTCACAGATTTGTTGCTTGATCATATTTTCCAGGATATTACCAGGTGTTGGTGTCAGGCTGATCGGTCTGAAGTTCCCGGATCTTTTTTTTCTCCCCTTTTTTTGAAGATGGGAACCATATCACTTCTTTTCCAGTCCTCTGGTAGTTCCTTGGTTCAGTACTCCAGGATCTTTGAAAGATATGGTTCAGAGGTTCTGAGATCACATCTGCCAGCTCTTTCAGAAATCTGGGATGTAATCCATCAGGTGAGTTGAACTTCTCTAAGCAGATAGGTGTTCTCTTACAAATTTCTTGCATGTTTTAATTTGTATTCCTAGACTGTCTTTTATGGTTATGTTTTTAGGTTGAGCTATTTTTTCTTTTTTGTGAGATGACAGATGGAAAGAATGAATTAAGCAGCTCTTTCTCTTTAATGCCCATTACTTACTTGCCATCTTCTCCCATTAGTGGACCAATCGTTTTCTTGACATTTTTTCTTGTTTTTTATATGTTGAACAAAATTTTAATTATTATTTTTGACACGTGTTGCAAGTCTTAGTTCATTCTTAGCCTCAGCTTTTCTCCATCTTTGCAAGTTTGGGCTATTTGTTTGTATTCTGCAGGGATGGGATTCTACCATCTGGCTCTACAGAACCGGTAGCTCTGAAGAGCAGCAGACACAGAACCTGGTTCTGTGTCAGCTGCTGTTTTCTGTCTGCTGCTGTTTTGGCCCGCCTGCCTGCCCGGGCTCTTACCTGGCCTTTATTTCCTGCTTTTTCAACCGCAGCTGCTTTGCACAGCACAGCTGCGGTTGAAAAAGCAGGAAAAAAGGGCTTTTCCAATTGCTGTGTACCTGCACGCAGCACTGCTCAGCTGTCCGGGCAGCTCAACAGGTCATAAATTGCACTTGTGCAACTCATGTGACTCGCGCATGCGCGCACGATACAGAGCAACAGAACCGGTAGTTATACCAGTCGGATCCCATCCCTGGTATTCTGCCTTATATGTCCCTCTTTCCGTTTTTTGTAATCATCTTTTTTGCCTTTCAGTTTATCTGTTTATTATGTGCAATCATGCTGGTTTCTTCTTGGATGTCTTATTTTTCTTTTCACTGGCACTGAGCTGGTCTGGGCTTTTATAGTAATATTTTTCAGAGTTTACCAAGCTTCTTGAGTTGTTTTCCCCTTTAAGATTTTCATTCATGGAATCCTTCCCAAGCTCTCTTTAAATTTGTTAAAGTCAGTTCTTTTAAAGGCTAAGACACTAATTTGATTATGTTTTATTGCTTGTGTTTGCATTCTATTGAATTCCAACATGACATGGTCATTCCCCCCCAAAGTTCTGGCAACTGGGACCCCCTCTATCACCTCTGTTAGCAAGAACAGAGTTCCAGTTTCCCTATCCTATATTGGAGTCTCTAAAATATTATTTTAGCAGTATTTGAAGGCTTTATAAATAATGAAATGCAGGAACATATGGCTTGAGTAACTATGGTGAATATCCAGAAGTGAGTCTGATTAACTACAAGGGATAATCATAAGGTCTATGCTGAAGCAATCAGCATAACAGAGGCAAATTAGATTTCCACCCTGATCATATCCACATTCAAGATTATTCTTTCAACTGACCAACCCTAATTTTTTTATTCATTCTGGGTTATGTAAAAAACAACAACAACCATGCAGTGTTTCTTCCTCCCAAAATGTCCCTCTTCTTTTTAATGAAGCTCACAAAACAGCAACCCTCTTCAGATTTAGGAGAGTGGTTAAAATAGATGGATCTATTTAAGCCTTTGCATTTGCTTTTGTTGTTCTGTTGTTCTATCTTTTAATAACTGTTTGAATAGATATTTTAATGGATTTTTGTAAGCCATCCAAAACTATGTATTTTAAATTGATAAATCTATCAACAATATATAGTACACATTAACATTGAAGTTTGTTACATGCACATTTCCTTCCTGATATTTTTTTCTACATCACTTAATAAAATCAGATAATACAATGCCTTTTATTTTTAAATTCACATGTTCACATAAATTAATGCAGTATATAGCTAGGAACAATTAGTCACTACCGCTGCCTATATTCTTTATGTAAATGACAAATTTAAATATTAGTTTATATAGAAAAACTACATGCCAAGGTAGAAAGCAGTGTAATTCATACCAATAAAGCTTGAAACAGAATAGTATATTTTAGTAAAAAATCATCATAGAAGTATTTTAGTTCTCATGTTATCAATCTTTTTTTTAAAATTCAGTGAGGGCTTATTAAATGATGGCTTGTGTGTTTTGTATTCCTAAGAAGTGTGTTATCACTTCATTCTACTAGTGATAAGTTGCAATTCAATCCTGTCCCCTACTTGTCCTATTCTCTATGTCTCCTCAGTGAATATAAATTTATATCAGTGCACCCCATTTTCTATATCCTTTGTTTTCCAAATATATCTAAAAGATTTGGGGCCTGACTTGTGTTGGGAGAAAAGTGACAATAACCAGTACAGAAACATCCTCCGGCCACAGAAATTAAAGAAAAAGCTGCTCTAATATAGAGAAACTTGTTCCTTTCCTAGCAGATGTTGTTCAAAATATTATCCAACATCTATTTGCTGATAAATATTTGCAGATATATATATTTATTCTGAGTTAATTCCAGAGTTACATCACAATGCTGCATAATACAATGAATATATAGTACAAAAACAGCATCTAAACCAAATAACACTAAAGCATGATTTATTGGATTAACTCAGTTTCTCAGGCTCACACAACACTTTGATCCCTAGATGAAATCCCTAGATGCTGAGTTTGTACAATATATTGGGTCATAAAGTAGCTAACTCTAGTTTGGCTTTGCAAACTATGTGAAACAAGAAGATCAAGAAACCATGCCTGTGTTTTCTTAGCCAAGTAATCTCAAAAGGTAAATCTCTATTTCTGTATCTATATAGAAGGTTAAAAGTGATTTTTAACCCATTGATTTTTCAAACCCTAACTTGTCTTGTATCTCTTTTCTTTTGTTATCCTGGAGGCATGGTGGTATGCCCCTATTTTAAACACCTTTGCTTCCTTCCATCTCCTCCTCCCACTCTTCCAAAAAGTGTCAATATTTTATTTGGATTTTTAACTTCACTCCATAACAGTTGCTTGACCTCCTGACTTGCACAAGTCATATAAATTCTGAGACTTTATTCAGGAGCCATGTTCATGCTATTGAATAAGCAATTTGGGAGGATGAATTAATGACTTCTGCTGTTGCTGGAAAGTCCCTGAAGAAATATTAAAATTGCTTGCAGACTGAATCAATACTCACTGAACACCAAAGCATGAGATCTTGGAGAAACAAGCATTTGGAAAAGGAAGAGGAATTCCTACATAAACCATCCACTTCACCCCTACTACATTTTTTTAAAAGAATCAGCTGATTCCTTTTACTTGAGTTTTTAAAGGGTGCTGCCTTCTGACTTAGGAACAAGAGAAAGGTAATTCTTCTTCCTTTCTGTTTCTGCAGGAACAGCAGCTGGGCATACCATGCATCTGAGATCATCCTAACCTGACAACCTTTACAGGATGGAGAGATCAAGTCCTGATATTGCATGCCAGCCATTCATTTCAACTAAAATCAAGGAGCTTAGATTTATTTTAAATACTTTATATTTTTTTAAACGTGTGCACATTTTGAAATTGCTTACTACAAGAAAATAAAAATACCATGAAGGAAAAACCATCTACTAGAAAGACAAATATTCATGGATTAGATAATGCCAAAAATATGCCAACATTTAAAGCTGTTGAAAAGAGTTTGGCACAACAGCAGCATGAAGGGAAAAAAAAAAAACCTCAATGTTTAACAACTTAGCCTTACGAGAAAAACAAATAAATGGACTATTGAGACTCTTTTCAAGAGAAGAACACAGCTATCCAGAGGTTTTTCTGAAATGTGCACAAGAACAAGTGAGAATATATAAATGTTAAAATATTTACACAAGCTTATTTCTATTGTAGGAAAATATATACCTTATACCAGGCTAGGTCAAGGAAAAAACAATTAGCTTTTGAGAGCTCCCAAAGATCCGTAGTATTTTCTGATATTCTGACAAACAAGAAGGATGAAGTTGGGTAGAATTACTTTGACTAAGGTTAAAGCTACCTGGTCAGAGTGGCACGGGGTCGCAATCTGCATTGACTAACAGATTTCTCAAAAACATCAATCCCTGTGGGGAGACCATAATAAGTTAGGGTGCAACTGCATAGCATTCTAAGGAGCAATTCACCAGAGCTATAGTCACAGAAAAGTGTGCTAGCATTAATTTTGTGGTTTTAGGCCAAACCCTCTACTATCTCAGTAATGAGGCTTGTGAGTGTCCTGTCCTTTAAAGTGGGACAAGTTAGTGAATTTCCCTGGTTTCATTTCTCCTTCATGGAGTACTACCTATCAGTAGTTATTCTGTAATATTAGAATATTAGTAATTCTTTCTAACATATAGTTAAAGTGACCAATGTTTTTACAATGAACACAAATAAATTGAAGAAAGAAAAAAAAGCCACTTGCGCATGGCGCACTCTTGCACACGGCATATTCTTGCATGCGGCATACTCTCTCAAAACAATTCTCCTGTGTGGAGCGCATGTGCCTTATAATCGCATCTCGCCGCACTGTACCAAGCCTTGACGAATCGTCATGTCAAACACAAATATGTCACATCACACACAACGGATCGGATTGGCATCGGGGACTTACAGATTAGTCTTCAAATATCAAAAAAGAGGACATGTAGGAGGACACTTTTCGGGAGAGAACAGAACTTACAAAAGGAGGACTGTCCTCCCTAAAGGAGGACGGTTGGTCACCTTAATATAATAGGGTTAAGTTGTATGGAGTGTAGGCAGGTGCCATGAATGGTGGTTTATCCTTTTTATGCTGGTCTATGACCATAATAAAGATTTGTTTGTTAGCCACCTGTCAAGTTGCCACATTAATAGATCATCACTGCAAAGAAAAGAGTTATCTCCTATTTCATTCTGGCCTCCGCTATTCCCAAGACCTGTTGGGGCTCTTTGGTTTAGCGTTCTTTCAAAAGTGAGCTAACCCATATTCAGAAATAGCCAAATTGGAAGGTGACAGTGCAGAGAAAAGATTGTGAGGAACGTTAGGGGTATCCTCTCCTGCTTCACCAGCACCCGCCTCCATGCTAATAGGTCCAGAAAAGATTATGGGAGTGATGGGATCAATAATGAATGAATTCTATCCTTATCTAATCTTGCAAAAGAATGGCACTGTTGACAATAGGCAGGTATGGCTAGCAGCATATGGAACTTGTCCAAGAAGTGGCACCCCTCAAATAATAAACAGAAATCATATGGATATCTGAACCCTCAGTCAGCCAAAGCAGTGGAAAACCTACAGTGCAGTTGTTGGTGATAGAAGCACAGCACAGAACTGTCAGAACCAGGTTGTCCCAGCTTTAAATTGACTTCCTATGCAGCTTGGCATTAGTGCTTTCTGAAGAGTGCTAATGTCAGATAGCCTGCTGCTTGTGGCCATAGAAAAGGGAGGGGTCAGTGGAAAATATTTCATTGCAGCTTTGCAACTACAGACTGAACTTTGCTTATCTCTCCAAGGATAGTTCTTAGTTTAGTTTACTTTATTGTCATTGCACCTCATACAATGAAATCAAACACCATCTTCAGTGCACATTATGACCATGATCATGAAAATAAACACAAACACACATCCTTCACACATTGAACTGGAAACCCCCAACACCACACCATCACTGCACTATACAGCATAATTCAAAAGAGCTACTGCCCTGGGATAGAAGCTGTTTTTCAGCCTATTTGTCCTTGTTTTTATTATTTTGTACCATCTGCCAGATGGTTAATAGTTCAAAAAAGGGGTTCCCAGGATGAGATGGATCTTTGAGAATATTTTGAACTTTCTTAAGGCAGCGGGAGCTATAAAGCTCTTCCAAGAGGGGAGAGGGCAACCCAGTGATCTCCTGGGCAATGACATTAACCCTCTGGAGTGCTTTTCTATCTGTCACTGTGCAATTGGCAAGCCATACTGTTATAGGTGAAAATTTGGTTATTACACCTGAGAATATAAAGAGCTGAACTGAAGCCATTTTGTGTTCTCAGTCTGAACTTTTGAAGCTCAGAACAGTTATGTAATGTGTTTTCTGCTAGAAATAATACAAGATTGCAAAACTATATACTTGGCATAAGTTAGAGGTATGTGCTGGGACGCTCTGACATTAGATGTCACATTAAGAGGTATTAATGGTTTTCTTATAATCTTCTGGAATTTGAATAACAGGAAATCTGACTATAATGAGAATGTTGGGAGTTGTCCATGGAAGGTTGTAACTTTCTTATGAAAACATTGTATAACGTCCATATATGGGAAACAGGAAGTGTTATGTAACCATGTGATTTGATCAACCTATATAAGCTGTATTCACTAAATGGGAGCGTCTCCTTCTCTCCTAAACATGGTTTTGGAGTCAAGGGGTCCATACTGCAGTATTTTCCCTAATAAAGCATCCTATGGATCAGATTATCAAAAGTCTGTTGATCCATTTTTTATGTACTTCTCACACATACAGAGGTGCAGTATGTTAAAATACTCTCTATGGTGCAGCAGTTTTTCATTCAGTTGTTGTTTTCTGAGAAGTCTCAGATAGTATAATCTCTGCTGGGCCCTTTTGACCAGGGCTGCAATGTGGGCCCCCCAGGACAGGTCCTCTTTTAGGGTAACACCCAGAAACTTAAAACTGGCCACTTGCTCCACTCAGTATCCATTGATAAGCAAGGGCTGGATGTCTGGTCTGTTCCTTCTATAATCCACTATAAGCTCCTTGGTCTTATTGGTGTTGAGGACCAAGTTATTGTCTCCACACCACAAAAGCAACCGGTCCACCACATCTCGGTAGGCAGACTCATCCCCCCTGGAGATAAGTCCCACCACTGTTGTATCATCTGCAAATTTAGAAATAGTATTACTAGCATGAGTGGGAATGCAGTCATGCACATAAAGAGTATACAGTAAGGGAATCAACATGCAACCCTGTGGTGTACCAGTATTAAGAATAAGGACTGAAGAGGTATGATTACCTAATCTGACCCTCTGTGAGCGGCCAGGCAGGAAATCCATAATCCAAAGGCAGATTGAATTAGAAAGCCCAAGGTCCAGAAGTTTAGACACTAGTCTATGTGGAAGAATTGTGTTAAACACAGAACCAAAATCCACAAAAAGCATCCTCACATAGCCCCCGTGGTGTTCTAGATGAGTCAGAGCAGTGTGAAGAGTGATGGCTATAGCGTCCTCTGTAGATCTATTTTTTTTTCTGTATGCAAACTGGTATTTATCAAAAGTATGCAGAAGACCAGAAATGATGTGCCGGCAGACCAATTTCTCAAAGCACTTCATGATGATAGGAGTGAGTGTCACTGGTCTGTAATCATTGAGGTTATTGATAGGGAACTTCTCTGGCAGCGGAACAATGGTGGAAGCCTTCAAACAAGATAGAATAGGGGTCTGGGATAAAGACCGATTGAAGATCCTGGTAAACACTCCAGCCAACTGATCAGCACAGTCTTGAAGCACTTGGCCAGAGATACCATCAGGACCAGCAGCCTTTCTAGGGTCCACAGCCCTCAGAATGGTCCTCACCTCCTGTTCCTCCACAATGAGGTGGGGGCTACAATTGGCTGGTAGTTGTGTTTTATCTGTCTCTGATGTCTCCACTTCAAAGCAAGCAAAGAAATATTCAGTTCCTCTGCCAATGAAGAATCCCCCTCAGTAGGGATGACATTGGTCAGTTGATGGTTTGTAATTTGTTGAATCCCTCGCCACACCTGCCTCATGTTATTGCTATAAAAATTATCCTCAAAATTATCCTCTTATAATCAGTCTTGGCCTTCTGAATACCTTTCTTCAGATTAGCTCTGGCAGCACTGTATCTTGGCCCATCACTGGACCTAAAGGCCTTGGTCCTGTCATGCAAGAGGCACTGGACTTCCTTGGTCATCCAGGGTTTCTGATTGGGATAGATCCTAATACATTTATCCACAGTGATAGTATCTGTGCAGTGTTTGATATAGCACAGAACAGTTGCAATGTGCACCTCTAGGCCAGGGTGGTAAAAGATGTCCCAATTGGTGTTCTCAAAACAATCCTGAAGTTATTGGGAAGCATCTTCTGGCCAAGATTTCACTGTCTTTATTATAGGCAGAGCCCGTCTCCTAAGAGGGATGTACGCTGGTGCTAAAAGCAGTGTCATATGGTCTGATTGTCCCAAATGTGGTAATTGTATAACCTTATAGCCATGTTTGATGTTGGTATATACTTTGTCCAATATGTTTGCTCCTCTAGTAGCACACTTAACATGCTGATAGAATTTAGGGAGCACTTCTTTTAAATCAGCTCGATTAAAGTCCCCCGCTATGATATGCACAGCATCAGGATACTTATTCTGCTTATTACTAACAATGTTATACAAGAATCCCAAAGTTATGGTAGTATTGGCATCAGGTGGGACATAGACTGCAGTAATCAAAACCACGCTGAATTCATGTGGAAGATATATAGATCTAAATGTAAGAGTCATATACTCCAGATCCATGGAGCAGTGGCTCTCTACAGTCTTTGTATTGATACACCAGCTTTTGTTTACATAAAGGCTTAAACCTCCCCCTTTGATCTTCTTCTAGTGCTGGTATGCCGAAGTCCTCTGGTTGCCTAGCTACAGGGGGTTGGCATGTACAGTTTGTTTCAAGTTGCTGTTTTCACATGCTTTGCCTCAGAGCTTACCTGGAATTTCTTGCTTTCAGTTCTTTCCTAGTAAAAGTACTTTTCTCTAAATTTATGGAGCTGAGGATTTTTCTTTCCTAGGAAAGGGACAGAAGCAACCCTGACATTAGGCAAGCTCTGCTTTAATTGTCAACCCAGAGATAGCAGTCTACTGTGGGGACCAAGCATCCAATGTCCAACCATGGGAATGAAATGGAGGAAACTGAAACCATGGTCAGCTCACCCACTAGACTACACTGTGCTCGAAATAAGGCAGAATGGCGAGAGGAGCTGGATTTCAATGAGAAGCCCATCAGGTGTACATGGTGAGGGCAAAGGGAAGACCCCCCCGCCCCAGAGGATAGCCCAGGCCCTGAACCAGGCTCTGTTCCTGATACAACAGGTGAGGGGGAGTCAAAGAGCCCAAGAACCTCTTGCACAGACAGCACTCTGCCTGCAGGGACTGCTCCTCAAAGGCATCGGAACTCAAAGGTCCCAGCCTTGAGGGTTAAGTATGTGGGAGACCCTAAGTAACTGGGGTTCTTCCTGGTGGAAGCCTGGAACTACATGCAGGAATATGGGGCTGAACTGGAGACAGGAGAAGCCCAATTATGATGTATGTGTATAAAATTTGTATAAAAGCATTTGCCACCAGCAAGATTAGCAAAGATGTTTGAAAGTGAAATGGTGGAAATGTAATCAGATACTAGGTTCTGACTTCCACATGTGGTGGACTTGTCCAAAAGCAAAAAGAAATCGGACAAAAATACATACATGGTTAGAGAAAATGATAATGCAACAGATAGACTTAAAGCCAGAAATATTTTTGTTAGGTATATTACCAGAAAATTACAACAAAGGATTTAATAATACATGTGTTGACAGCAACAAGAATTGTATTTGCACAATATTGGAAAAATGAGGACACACCTACAGTATAATTAGAAAAATATTAGACTGTGCGGAGATGGACAGATTGACAGTAATAAAAGATAAGAAAGAAACAGAATATTTTTCAATATGGTATATGTTTTATCAATGGTTGGATGAAAGAGGTAGAAATTAGAGGATGAAAGATTACTGGAATATATAAGTAAATGATGCAAGAAATTTTACTATAATAAGTAAATTTTAGTATTCTAACTATGGATGTTATTATAATTATTACTTTTACTACTAGTTTATTAATATTTTGTATAAAAAATTGATCCAGACAATACACTGTTTATTAAGCACTTATTTTAAAGGAGAAAAAAAAAGTATAAATATTTTTTTTTTAAAAAAAGATGGTACTTTTTGTCTATTTGTTGACTATAGAGGACTATAGAGTGCATAGAAAATGACTACCCACTGTCCCGATGAAAGACATGTTGGTGCACATAGGCAAAGAAAAAAAATCTTTGCTAAGTTAGACTTGCGGGAAGCTTACTACTGGGTTTGAATCAAGGAAGATGACAAATAAAAAACTGCATTTAATTGCCCTCTGGGATGTTTCCAATTGAAAAACTGCATTTAATTGCCCTCTGGGATGTTTCCAATTCCAGGTGCTCTGTTTTGGCCTACAGCCCCCACCCTCACCCCACGGTATTCATGCAACTGAACAATGAGGTTCCACCAAGATAAAATTGATTACCTGGGTTATTGTATCTCAAATGAAGGAGTGGAAATGAATCCAGAAAAGGTAAAGGCAGCGTAGAAGTAGGCCCCTCCTCGCACTAAAACTGTGAAGCTTTCTGGATTTTGCCAATTTCTACCAGCAGCTCATCCCCTCATTTGCAAAGATTGCATTGCCAATCACAACTTTTTAAAAAACTAAGGGTGAGAGGAAGCTGAAGCCAGGTCAGCCACTTAAACGGACCATAGAGTGCCAAGCAGCTTTTGAAAAACTCAAATGTTCGTGGCAGAACTCATGCTGAAGCACCCCGATCCAGATACTCCATTTGTAATTCAGGCCAAGGCAAGCTGTGGGGATGGTGTTATTGCAAAAGAATGCCTATGGGTTGCTATAGCCATGTGCATACACCTCTAAGAAACTCACAGAGACCGAACAGATGTGGGCAACATGGAAGAAGGAGGCATATGCAGTGCGGTGAGCTCTACTTACATGGCAGCATTTCCTGGAAGGGGCAAGGGCCACGTTTGAGGTATGGACTGACCATAAAAATCTGGAAGCCCTGAAAACTCCACACAGGCTATCCCCTAAATAAATCTGTTGGGCTCAATACTTCAATCGTTTCAACTTCACCCTGTGTTATCAAAAGTTGATGAATGGTTTACTACTCATAAGAATGGCTGCACCATGCGTGATGGACTGGCTTGGATCAGAGCCAAATTATAAATGCCCTCAAGCTTAAGGGGCACCGTGACTCTAAGTCAGCAGGACATTTTGGATTTGTTCCTTGAACTTGGTTAAGAGGCAGCTTTGGTAGTCTTATTTGAAGAAAGACATTGAAAGCTATGTGGCCCGATGTCCAGTTTGTGCTGTAGCAAACAGACCTCTGGGGAAGCCCACAGGGTGTTTATGGACTGTGGCTAGCCCCCAGGCACCATGGAAAGAAATGTCTATGGACTTTATTGTGGAATTGCCTGAAAGTGGGAGGAACACAATTATTTGGGTTGTTACTGATCTTTTTTCAAAACAAGTGCACTTTGTTCCCTGCCCCAAGATTCCCTCCCCACAAAGATGTTAGCCTAACTTTTCATACAACACATATGCAGGTTGCACAGTGCACCTGAGCACATTATTTCAGATAGAGAAGTGCAATTTACATCACAGTTTTGGCAGGAATTTTTGAAGCTGTTGGGAACAGCCCAGGGCTTAAGCTCCTCCCATCACCCCCAAAATAATGGGGCATGTGAAAGAATCAACTCAATCCTGGAACGATACCTCACTTGCTACATTAATCACCAACAGGACAATTGGGCTGACCTTTTGTCTTTTGCAGAAGTAGCATATACCAATTCTATGCATAGTAGCACAGGGTTCACCCCATTTAAAGTGACTCTCCTACTGTACCCATTCTAATTGGAAGAGAGAAGCATTTTAAAGTTAAAGAAATTCTAGATTCCAGGAAACATAGAGGGGAAGTCCAATACCTCGTTGCCTGGAAACATTTTCCCCCTGCACAGTCTGAATGGGTGGCTGCTAAACATGTCTGAGCACCTAAATTCCTCCAGATTTTTCATAGAAAATACCCCCAACAAACCCTGAAGGAATCTCTGTTCTTGGTGTGATATATTATGTGTTTTACCTGTATACATTTTGTCTGTATAACAAAAGCCTATGTTATTGGGGGGTGGGGTGGGGTTGCCAGCTAGCCTGCTGCTTGCTGCCATAGAAAAGGGGGGAGGGATCAGTGAAGAATTTTTCATTGCAGCCTGAACTTTGCTTATCTCTCCAGGGACAGTTCTTCTAGCGCTGGTATGCAGAAGCCCTCTAGTTGCCTAGCTACAAGGGGGTTGGGCTGTACAGTTTTTTTCAAGTTGCTGTTTTCAGGTGCTTTGCCTCAGAGCTTGCCTAAAATTTCTTGCTTTTGGTTCATTCCTAGTAAAAGTACTTTTCTCTAAATCTATGGAGCTGAGGATTTTTCTTCCCTAGGAAATGGACAGAGGCAGGCCTGACAGCTAGTCCTATTTTTATTTTTATAAAAACAAAACAATTTGGTACTCTTTCTAGATAATGCTAGACTCCTGTTAAATTTCAGATCTAGTAGCTTTTTCAAGAATGTTATCTCATTATTTATATAAGGATCCTGTTAAACAATTTAGCAAGAATTGACCAGACAATTTACAGACAACTGTTCCTGCAGAAGGCAGTCTTCGGTGTCTGGATGGAAGAAGGCATGTCTGTAGCAGCCTCAACTGGCCAAAAGGGGCTGGGCAGATCCCAATCTCCAACTATATCATTAGTCTCTTCATTAATGAAACATCATTGATTATACTCATCATAAAATGTGTGGGGACAAAAGGAAATACAATTGTTTTAAAACTAGAACAGACAAAAGATTAGCCAAGGGCATCATCATGAAGACATAATATAGAGTAAGGGACTCAATACACATTCTCTGGTCACAACTAGAGGAACATAAAGACAAACTTTAGACAGTTGATGATATTCAACGTACAGGTGAACTGTTTGTATTTCATTCAACAATATTTTAACCCCAAATGTCTTCTGCCTTAAGACAAGTCCTGTCTCTGGAGCTTCTCTGGAGGTTTTTATTTTCTCCTTTGCTGATGATTTCTTAAAGGGGAAGGTTGTTTTAAGATTTGTACACTGCTGTTGAGGGGAAATACTCCCCTGTTGGAGTTCTTCCAGCCAAGATGCAATGATCAGCACTTTGAAAAACTAATTTAATAGCAAAGTAGCGCTGCCGGAAAGAAGCTTTTAATGACAAGGAACCAAGATGAGTGACATTCAGCAAGGCTTCTTGGCTAGCTAAAAAGATTGACATTCACTGTGAGTTTACATGCCGTTTCTGAGTTTTGGTCTAAAACTGGTTTTTGGTGAAGGTTAATTCTGTGCTTGGTGATGTTTAATCCTGTGTTTATTGATGGGATAATTTTCCCTATTCAGTTTTGTTTGGAAGGAAAAAGGTTAACCCCTATTCCTGAAAAAAAAATGGGTGAAGAAATCTGGCTAGTTCCTGTGTCTATTTGTTCTGGTAATTGGTTTTCCTTAAATCTGGATGTTTTCCTTATGATATCTTGTGAGGTTAGTGTGACCAGCTGGTGTCTTTAAGTGGTGCAAATGGAACTAAGGATTGCTTCTCCTAGGTGTGCTCTTTCTGGACAGCTTAAATGACCTCTCTGCTTAAAGGGTTTCACTTTATGAGCAAGAGTTGGCTGCTGATAATTATCATTGTATTTTAACTATTTTCATTCCTCAAGGTGCTCTGACACCCTGCCTGATTTGTAACTCTGGCTTGCAGGTATTTTCAATCTAATGACTGGTATTTAGGGCAGCTTTATGCAAGTAAAGCAGCTTTTTGTATTTTTGTACAGGTAATCCTTGACTTACAACCATTCATTTAGTGACCATTCAAGGCTACAATGGCACTGAAAAAAGTGACTTATGACCATTTTTCATACTTACACCATTGCAGCATCCCCACAGTCATTAGAGGCCAGGCAAGGAGAAGCACCCCTCAATGTGAGTGATGTTGAGTTGGCCATGCCCACCCTGTCACCTGACCACCAAGCCATGCCCAGCCAGTCACCTGACCACCAAACTATGCCCACCAACTAAGCCAGTTGTTAAAACCACAGAACCAGTTGTTAAAAAATTGAATCCCACCCCTGGGTCAAACTTACATCATCACGGTGGCATCATGTGACATATCAGGACTTTTCTCTCCACTAAACTGGGCATGGGCGTGGCCAGTGCATGATGCATTTGGCCCCCGGGCCTGGAGTTTGACATCCCTGATCTAGAACATATGACAGAACTTACAGCCAAACTTATAACTCATCAGTTAAGATCTATTTGACACAGAGGGAATAAAAATGTTAAAATCAGGCATTCTCAAACTACAATACCCATCCAATAAAGTTAAAAAATTAAAAAAGTAGATCCTCGAATCTACCTAGAGTTCCAGAAAGAATTTCCTACCAGGCAGACCTGCAAAAATAAACAGTAAAATGTCATCTGTTATCACATAGATTTCCTTAACTAATATTCAGTGATCTACAGTCCATTGTGGAGGAAGACACTTCTTTTTCACAGACCTTGCTTGCAGACAGCCACTTACCCTTAAACAACTGCTAACTAACAAGTATTAACACCACCGACAGCATCATAGGAGCCTGTATTGTTGTTGCTTATCTTTCAAAGTGACAAATCTGTCTACAATACTCTGCTATAGTCTTATGATAGATAACTGGTGAAGAATAAATAAACAACTTGGAATGAATTCTAAAGTTTTAAGGATCCATTTAGGATCATCATGTTGAATTGCTGTTTGATGTAGGAATTCAGATTTAAAAATATCTGATCTTAGTCATAAAACTTTTCAACTCTGATTTCAAACTGACTTTTGTTACAAAGGAGTCTGGTTTTATGTAAAACAGCTGAGTTAATCATTTATTGGAAGATTTAATATATTTTCTCACTGATTAAGCAGATAAGTTTCTTATTTTTTGTATAATACAAATATGTTAGCCAACTCAGCAAGGCAAGGATATCTGAGATATAAGAGCCAGTTTGGTCTAATGGTTAAGAGACCAGGCTAGAAAGAGAAAGGCAATGGAGTTCTATTCTCACTTTAGTCATGAAAGCTAACTGGGCGATCTTGGGCTGGCCATTGGTTTTTGTGATGGGGAAAATACGAAGAGTAAGATATGTTGGATATGTTCCCCACCTTGAGTTATTTGCAAAAACTTAAATAGGATGCAAATAAATAAACATGCCTCACTTAAGTACAACTTTATTAATGTCCATTATTTTAGCTGTCTCTTGTTTCCCTTTCTCTTTCATCCCCTACCCTGGCCACCAATAGCTGAATCTATACAACACTTCTATTGAACGATATTCAGCTTGCTTGATGAAATTAACTGAGATCCATAGAAGTTTAATAAATGTGTAACCTGATTAACCTGATGAAATATTCAGTCCATACAGGGAGTGCCTCATTTGTGGCTTTTGTTAAAAACTTATGAGGACTATGTACTGAATGAAGATGAACGTTTTCATTGCAAATGAGTAAACAAGACAGAGTATACATTATAAAAACCACAGCATTAGCCAGAGCTAATACATGGATTTTTATATGCATGTAGGTGATAGCTTTTACTCTCTCTTGTACCATGAACCTATTTATCTCTTATCATTTACCTACATCAGGGGTGTCAAACTCAAGGCCCGCAAGCTAGATCCGGCCTGCAGAGTGCTTAGTTCTGGCTTGTGGGGCCGCCCTGGAAACAGTGAAGGACTGGCCCGCGATGCCTCTGCCAGGGCAAACGGAGCTTGCCCTGGCAGAGGCACAGCCCTCCCAAGCTCCATTTTCTCTGGGAGAGGGTTGCAGGATGCCATCACATCCGAAAACAGAGCCAGGGAACTCATTTTCACTGGCAGAGCGTTCAGGCCACCACAGGCATCTCTGACATGAGTGATGGCAAGCTGCCCATGTCCACCCTGCCCGCGCCCCCCCCAGTCCCCCCGAAGTCAAACGCAACCCTGATGTGGCCCTCAATGAAATCAAGCTTGACATCCCTGACCTACATGGGGACAGACTGCACCTCACAAGAACTGGAAATAATATATGTGGAAAAGGCTGGCTCATCATATCAAAAGGACTTTAAATAAAATTGAGGGGGGAGAGGGGCCAATCTTCACAACCTTTAGAACCTAATTCCAAGCAAAAACTACTAGATTATAAATTAGGATATATAAGAAACATACCCAAGATCCATAAAGGACTCAAATGTCTGTACACTAACACTCAAAGTTTAGGGAACAAAGAGGGTGAACTTGACGTATTAGTACATGAAAGCAGATATGATATAGTTGCCATTACTGAAACTTGGTGGGATGAAACTTATGACTGGAATGTACTGATGGAAGGTTACAAACTATTCAAAAGACACAGACCTACCAAAAGAGGAGGTGGAATTGCATTATATACAGTATAAAAGATCACCACAGCTCTATACAAATACACAAAACAAGGATGAAAACCACCTAGAATCCATCTGGGTCAATATAAAAGGGGCAAAAATGACATTGCTATATGCATATACTACAGGCCACCTAACCAAGCAGAACAAATAGATCAGTATTGGCAAACCTTTTCAGCATCAAGTACCGAAACAGGAGCATGCACATACGCATGGGAGAGCACCAAAAACCGGAAGAGCAGCTCTCCGGTGCGTGTGTGCGGGAGCCCCAGAGACCAGAAAAGCTGGTTTTCATGCATGTGGGAGCACTGGAAACTGGAACACCAGCTCCTCAGTGTGCATGAATGGGCTGCAAAGCTGAGCTCCCAGTTTCCTGCAAGCGCATGCGTGCCAGTCATCTAGTCTTTTGGTTTCTGACGTACATGAATGTGCAAAGACCAGCTGGCCAGTATGCGTGCCAAAAAGCAGACGTTCAGCTTCCCAGCGAGTGCATACACAAAGACCAACTGGCCAGTGCACATACGTGTGCCGGAACCCAGAAGAGCAGGGGCCAACGGCTGGTGTCCCCAGAGAGATGGCTCTGCTGCCAGTTCTGGCATGCATGCCATAGATTCGCCATCATGGAAATAGATGGACTCTTTGCTAATCAATTAACAACTCTATGTAGGAAACGTACCACAGTAGTAATGGGAAACTTTAACTACTCTGATATTGAGTGGGAGACAAACTCTGCAGCAAGTGGGAGATTGAACAGATTCCTAGGCAATTTAGCTGACACCTTTGTCATCCAAGAGATAAAGGAGGGAACCACTGGAAAAGCTATAGTGGACTAAATTCTTACTAATAGAGAAGAAGTAATAGAGGGAGTTGACGTCGCTGGAACCTTGGGCGAGACTGACCATGTCATATTGGAATTCAATATAATGCAAACACAAGCAATACAATATAATACCACCTGTGTCTTAGAAAGAAGTATTTTCCAATAGAAATTTTCTTTCTAAAGTAAAATAATCCAGAAAAAGCCACAATTTAAAGAATTCAAATGTAATTTTTGAAGTAAAACTTTCATATTCAAAATGAAACTTACGCCACTGAGTTTCCCTGAAAGAACTCAAGCATATCCATATCCAGTTCCATATTCAAGGAATTTTCACTGGAATTGACAGACCATTTGCTCATGTTAGAGAAACACCTTATTATTTGCCATGTCCCCACATAGAAGGGGTCTGTTCTGTTCTTCCCTTCAACTCTATTTCATCGGTATTTGCAGCGGAACTATTCAAATTTTCCATCTGCATGTATTTCTACTTGGAGTGGTGGTTTGGGCACAGGTGATGGTACTTCCACCCCAAGAGCAAGACTTTCCTTAAGCCTGACCTTCCCTCTTCGCCACTTGGGGCTCTTTCTTTCTTTCTGGCACCCCTTAAAGCTCACGTTCATAACTTTGGGTTTCATCACTTTGCACTACTTCCGCTTCATTACTGAAGTCCTGCTGCCTGCTACCACCTACCGTAACACATATTCTTCTTGCAATTACAAGAAAACTCAATTGTGCAAGGAGACCAAACAACATTATCCATAGTTACACAATAGCTATAATATATGAATTACAGATGAGAAGCCATGTTGTATTACAATGATAAAAAACAGTAGTTATATACAGTAATATGTCTATACTGGTAAACAGTATTGTGCATTCTTTTACCTTCTTGCTTTCCTTGTCTCTTATTAATATGTGTATGACCTTTAGTATTATATGTAATTTGAGTTTGTTATTATTGGCCTCTCTACACCTAAACATAGGTTTCCTAGAAACCTATTAAGAATGTAAATTTGAAAAATGAGGGTGATTAGTGGGTACAAAAGCTGCATATGAGATACACAACCAAATTTTTGTATCTAGCCTCCCAACAGCAAAGAATTAACCTCTTGGTAAATGTTAGCTTTTTAGCTTTCTCAGAAAGGGAGCATCTCATTCTAGATTTAGGTCAATAGAGTTTTTATAAGGTTGTGTAGGTTAAAAAGCCAGAAATGATTCATTCTCTGATCACCTTAATTATATTGCATTGTCCAAAAAAATGCATTAGGCATGTTTCCGCTCCTTTCTAATTTATACTGCCTGGTTTTCTTCTTCATATCTTCCTATCACTCACACCACTCAGGGTATTCTTCTCAAAATGTTAATAAAAGCCAAATTTACAGTACAATTCGTAGCATCTGACAGCCTTACCCAGTGATTGTTGTGACAATAGAAAAGCCACCTTCCTTACAAAATAGACCCCCACAGTGATGGCTGTGTGATATTAGAAAATTTGGAATTCGACAAGGATATTGGGGTAATCAAACTTTTTGTACGCTTACTTTGTATTCTTACTTTAAAATTGGGGAAAATATTTTTTACCAACTGGAGAAATATTTTTAGCAACTTACTATTTGTAAGATAAAGTTATTCAGAAACAGAATTACAAGCTTTCATTAAAATGAGTGGTTGGTAGAAGAAGAAGCATGTTCCACATTCAGTGTGAAAGGATTACATATTAATTATTTTTAGGGGAAATTTGCAGCTACAGTATCCATTTACAAGAAAACAATTTCTGAAAAGCAAATAATCTGCCCAGTTCACAGAATGGCAACCTTTCCAGCCTGTCCCTGTGAGAGTTTATTTTTAATGTGGATTACCTAGAAATCAAAGTGCAACTAATACCCATTTATGAGAAAGAAATGTACCTTAACTGTTTAAATTGGGGAAAATCTTGGTTAAAAACTAAGCTTTGGAGAGGTAGAAACTAGTATGATTAGAGGTAGACAACTTTGAAGGAAGGTGGAGACAGAATCATCTGCAAGATCAAAAGCAAACACCGTACCACTATTCTCTCTCTTGCCTCACCTGAGGATGACTTGTGGGGAGGGCATAGTTACTTTATTAGGCCTTTATGATTTCATTCTGTGATATTGCCCTTGGGGAGGAATGAAGGGAGAAGAGTTGAAAGGGTTTGGAATGTCCTTTTGGACTTTCTATTTCTGCTTTACTGAAAATAACAGAAAATCTACCATCACACAATTGCCAGGCATAACCAGGATATGCCTAGTGAAAGCAGGAGTGGGGAAACATATTCTTCATAATCAGTGGTGGGATTCAATTTCTTTTTTTACTACTGGTTCTGTGGGTGTGGCTTGGTGGACGTGGCAGAGAAAGGATTCTGTAAAATCTCCACAGGTGGTATTTGCTGATTCTCTGAACTAGTCACAATTTCCTCTACCGGTTCTCCAGAACTGGTCAGAACCTGCTGAATACCACCTCTGTTTATAATAAAGAAACCAGTAAATGTGATTTTTTTTTTCTGAGACTGCAAAAGAAAGAGGAATATCGATAGAAGAGAATATTTGTAGCTCAAGGTTGAATTTTGGAGTCCTTGGTGCTCTGAAGCTTGGCTGTTGTTGGTTTTTTTTGCAGAGGTTTCATTACCAAACTAGGTAACATCATCTGTGCTCTGAACCAAGCTCAGAGAACAACAAGGACTCCAGAGAAAAATGAGGTGGAATTAATGGAAGCATATGTGATTTAATTGTAATTTGTTTGCAAAAATGTTAATACTGTTTACTTTATTAAAAGGAAAAGCTGAGACCTTTAACGTGTGGGAGATGTGTCACTGTTAGGTAATATAATAAACCCAAACTAACAAACCATATTATAGCTTATCAATGGTGGGATTCAATTTTTTTTACTACTGTGGGTGGGGCTTGGTGGGCATGACTGGGTGGTCATGTGAGTGGGTGGGCGTGGCCAACTCCACATCATTCACATCAAGGTGTGCTTTGCCTCACTCTGCTTGCCTGGCGTCCTGAGCTCTTCTGGTCTTTGTCTATTAATTTGTCTTCTTCTACAGTATCTGGTTGATTATCTAACGCCTGCCTGTCCTTCTGGATCCAGAACTTCCACAGATTCTTACCTCTATTATTTTCCACAATCTTCTGTAGAAACTCCTTGGGTGGCTGGTTGGAGAATTCTGGGAGTTAAAGTCCATACATCTTTCAGCTGAGAAACACTGATCTACCCCTTGGGTTCCAACTAGTGTGATAAATCCCTGCTTCTATGGATCTGGTGCCTGCTCTTGTGCTGTTATGATCATTGATCAGTGCTGCCTTTTACACGCGCATCACTTCAGGAATAATGATAAAAAGGATGATTTCTCACTCATTTCTTTATTAGTAGTAGAAACAAAATAAGCAGCCATAAATGCCACCTAAAGTTTCCCTAAATACCAATCAGACTAGAAATACTTGCAAGCTGGAGATACAAATCAGGCAGGGTGCCAGAGCACCTTGAGGAATGAAAATAGTTAAAATGCAATGATAATTATCAGCAGCCAACTCTTGCTCATAAAGTGAAACCCTTTAAGCAGAGAGGTCATTTAAGCTCTCCAAAAGGAGCACACCCAGGAGAAGCAATCCTTAGATCCATTTGCACCACTAATCAGCTGATCTCACTCACCTCACAAGATATCCTAAAGGAATCATCCAGATTTAAGGAAGGATCATATGCCCCCAGAAAGGCATTAAAAAAATCAGTGCCAAGCTTGCATCCTGCCTCTTGGAAGTACACCCCAAAAAGACAGTGCCAGAACCACTAAAGCAGCACTAACCCCTCTCCCCAGATAGAAAAAGAAACCATGAGGCAGGAAAAATTCAAACGCAATACAAATAATTAAATCACAACAGTTTAAATCCTTTTCAAATTAAAACACAAAAATTCATTTCCAGAGCTCACACCCCAGGCAAGCTCAAGTGTAAACACTTGAGATAAGCCTAATAACAAAGAAAGCAATTAGCACTAGAATGTCACAAAGGAGCAAACACAGTAGCTGTTGCCTGTTAAACCAATTACCAGAACCAATAGACACAGGAACTAGCCAGATTTCTCAACCCTACTTCTTTTCAGAAACAGAGATTAACCTTTTTCCTTCCAAACAAAGCTGAATAGGGAAAATTATCCCACCAATAAACACAGGGTTAACACAGGATCACCAAGCACAGAATTGAACTTCACCAAAAGCCAGTTTTAGGCAAAAACTCAGGGTATGTAAACTCATGTTTGAATGTCAATCTTTCCAGCTAATCAAGAAGCCTTGCTGAATGTCACTCATCTTGGTTACTTGTAATTAAAAGCTTCTTTCTGGCAGCTCTACTTCACTATTAAATTAGTTTTTCAAAGTGCTGATTGTTGCATCCTGGCTGGAAGAACTCCAACAGGGGAGTATTTCCTCCCAACAGCAGTGTAAGAAACTTAAAACAACCCTTCCCCTTTAAGAAAGTCAAGCCCCAGCAAAGAACCAGCAAAGTGTGTGTGGGGGGGGAACCCTCTGGAGTCAGGAAGTCTGGGCATACTGCCAAGAACCTTTAGCTGTTACAATGTAATAACTGTTAACTGAGAGGCAGTTTCTGTAAGCAGGGCAATAAAGTTTAGGCTAGAAACAACACCAGAATGCCTTCCTTACAGGATTAGCCCTGTAAAGTGGGGAAAAAAAACAAAAGGAGATTTCTTCCAACAACCGGTTCTCCAAACTGCTTAGAAAGTTAACTACCAGTTCTAGTGAATATGCTAGAACTGGTTGAATCACACCTCTGCTCAGCATGATAGAAAACACAAACCAATGTAGTTTATTCAAAAAAATATGATTAAAAACAGTGCAGGAAACAGACTATATTTTTTCAGTAAGTTTAGAGAGAAAAAAATGCATATCCTGTTCTTTTTACTTACATTTGTGAAAGTTTAGTTTCACAGAAAGTTAAATTAGTCATATCCAAAACCTATGCAAACTTGTTTCTGCTGACCCCATGACCCGACCAACCACAAATGAAAAATATAAAAGATAACATGTTGCAGTGAGAAGGGCCTTATGCTTCTTTATCATCTAGCATCATATCTATCTATCTATCTATCTATCTATCTATCTATCTATCTATCTATCTATCATCTATCTGCCAGCCATCTCATAGTTCAAGGCAAATCTAAACAGACTTTTTATAAAAAAATCCTTACCTGTTACTTTCTGTTTCTCTGGAATGTCTCCCAACTGAGCTTCATTTACTCTGTCAGGATGGGAAACTGTGCAAGGGTCCAGAGCATCTGGACTAAAGTGATACTTTTATTTCTGATGTGATATAAACGTCTTTTTGCTAACAGGATTTGAAAGTGAGAAAGAACCATTATTGGCAGATATCCTGTGCTATGTCTATGTAGGATATTCACGTCACATGAAACCTGTGATGAAAATTAGAATGTAGTCAGGACTTCTACTTTAATGAGATGTTTCTTTTACTTTGTAGAAAAAAACAAATTAAATTAAATTAAAGCAATTTCTAATTTGATTCAAAAGCCAATTTTCTGATTCAGATATTCAGATAATTTGTGAAATCTAAAGAATGGGCCTGCTTCCACCCTGATACTTCTTTGAAGACCTAAATTTTTTTTAGTCTATTCTTCGAAAATCCAGCATTTTTTACCGTATATTTTTCTGTCTTATCATGCAAATCTTGCCTCTTTAACTCAGAAGTTTGATCTCACAACTTTGTCAATATATCAATAACAATATATTCATGTACATTGGATTCTATATATTCATTCATTCAACATATTCAATGTGGATTTATGGTGCTGAAATATAGTACAGAGCTGGACAAAATTCTAATAGATTTGAAAAGAAACTGCTAAAGAGACTAGATTTGACCTATATTTCTATTTATTTATTTATTTATTTATTTATTTATTTAATCACTCCGTGATCCCTTACATCAGAGTGGAGTCGGGGCAACTGAATGGAGCTGAGTATTTACTGCCAGATGCCCTTCCTGTCACCAATGCAGCGTTCGCAGCAGATAATAACTCATTGTCCCCATAGAGAAATATCTGCCGCTACTTAGATCAAAGTCACAACCTCCTGATCGTGAGGTGAGAGCTCCACCACAAGTCTACTGCACCATTCATTTCTCTTACTTTATCTCTGGTCTTTTGTGTAGTCTGCTATGATCAGAGACATACAGATATGTTCATTAATAAATCAATTAAGTGGAATTAATCAACTCCCCTTGCCATTCATTGCTATTCATTTTCCTATTTCAGAAAGGTTACTTATACAGTTGCATTCAATGCGTTATTGACCTTGAAAGTGTTTAAATTAGTGTCTTCGAAAGCTCCTTTCTATCAAAGCTCCTAACAGCAGACTACATATCACTAGGGTTTACTTTTCATTCATATTCTAGTAACTCAGATTTATAGTTCTAGAATTATAGATTTTCTAGTTTTATACCCTTCTACTGCTAGCTTGTAATAGGATTTTATTTTCTTCATTGTTTTACTATTTTCTTGATTTTTAAACATGTTTTAGTAACTTGTAATTTAACTAGTAGTGGGTGGATCAAAAACATAATAAATAAAGATTATATCTCAGAAAGAGAGAGAGAGATCACAACCTGAATCATTTTTCATGACTTGCGATGTGATTTCATCAGATAAATGAAATCCAGTTAATGATTTCTTCTCTTGTCATATTTTCAGAGTAAGGAGAGACAATCCTTGCATATGTGATCTGATGCAAAAATGGATTGCTGCTATCTGGTCAACACTTTGTATGGGTGGGTAGATGAGCGGGTGAATGGATGTACACTTGCTTACATGTGTACAAAAGAAGAAATAGATATTGATTCAAAGAAAGGAAACTTGTGGCAACTAACTTGAAATATGCCTTGACAGTAAACTCTGCTAAACTCTGGAAAAGTCTTTGTAGGACAGTAGTGGCCACCTCTTCGCCAGAGACTTTCAGATTGGATTAGATAGCCACTTATGCAGGACGATTTAGCAGATTCCTACACTGAGCAGGATATTGCATTAAAATAAGTCTCTTCTACCTCAGATAAGCTACAGTGTTAAGATTTCAGAAAGACATTTTGGTTCACGCTTCAGATAGTCATTTTCAAGGTTGCAAAATCAAGGTCTCCCACAGGATTATCAATGTTTGTGTGATTCGGACCAGATATAATTAATACTGTTGCAGGGAGGGGGATGAAGCAAACTGGGCAAAGCAATAATAGCAATAGCGCTTAGACTTATATACCGCTTCACAGTGCTTTACAGCCCTCTCTAAGCAGTTTACAGAGACAGCCTATTACCCCCAACAATCTGGGTCCTCATTTTATCAGCGTCAGAAGGATGGAAGGCTGAGTCAACGTTGAGCCAATCAGGATCGAACTGCTGGATTGAGCAGCGAGTTAGCACCATGGCTCTTCAATATGCATACAGAAAGGCCAGAATTTTTTTTTAAAGTACATTTTGGAGCTTACTGAAGTTTTCATACACTTCTCACCTCAAAAAAGTTGTACAGAAACTTTTGGAAATGGAAGCCACATATAAACACACAGAGATAAGATAGACAATTGTGTGTGTGTGTGTGTGTGTGTGTGTGTGTGTGTGGAGAGGAAATATAGAAATTGTTTTGGTGTTTTGGGAGCCTGTTGTGGGCACATTTATAAATGACTGTCTTGACTGCTCACTGGTTTAGAAACATTGGCTGTAAAATACATATTTACATGCACATACTGTACTGCAATAAGCATGAGATCTGTCTATTTGGAAAATGCAAAAAAGCCATTTCAAAGAAAGCAAATTTGTCCCTCCAGAAGGCCTTCTCTGAGTATTTCCTTTTAAATTTTAAAACCCTGACCAGTTTCTTTTGTAGATCTAATGAAACATCATTTTCCAAGTCATTCCTTTGGCTTGAAAGTTGTAAATCTACTTTCAATACCATCTGTATCCATCAGCTAAAAATTGTTCTGTATGTCATTTCTTCAATAACATCCTCTAGATCAGGGGTGTCAAACTGGCAGCCCATGGCTGGATGTGTCACATGCAGGCCATGCCCACCCCAGCTCCGCAAAGGGAAAAAAACATATTGAAACATCATGTGGCAGCAATGTGACACCATGGGTTTGACACCCGTGCTCTAGACAATCTATCCATAAAACCAAACATCATTACTGACATCGTTGATATTGTGACTACTAATTTTTGACTCCATTTGATAAAACAAAAGAATGACTAGTACATTTTTTTCCTACTAGATTTACAAAAGAGATTTTATGAAGTCTTAAATGACTTAACTAACTCTGTGTGATGGGAGAAAGAAAAAATGAAGAGAAAACAAGTCCTACAACAACATTTGAATGAACTAAGTTCAAGACAATTAGATGTATAAGGAAGGGATATAAGTTTGGTTTATTTGATCTAAGTTAAAACAAGATGTGATGTTAGTTCTGACGATCCTTTAGAAGGGATGAGGAGTCTCTAAATTTGTTTCTAGTTTTTTAATGAAGGTTAGAAATCACTTCTTTATATATTTTATTTTTATATTTGTACTTTTTCTTCTCCTTTCCTTCTTTTTTCTTTGTCTCTGCACTTTTTGCTATATTTTTTAAGTTTAGTTTGTATTAAATTTACTATTATTATCAATATGTGTGTGTGCACGTGCCTGTGTATGTATGCATGTGTGTGTGTATGTGTGTGTGTATGTTTGATTCAGTTTTATGTTTGATTCAAACTCTTGGTTATGAATTATGGAGTATTAAACAGTTGTTTTAGGATTATTTGCTTACTTACAAAAAGGGAAAATAATGCTGTTTGCGACCTTTCTATGGGCAATATATTGTCTGTAGAATTGAAATATATTCACCTATTGCTGAAGAATAAGGCACATGACATATCTGCATAGTTTAAGGTAACGTTAAGGTAATGTCTTAACCTTTTTTATTGATAGCAATAATTTTATTCATATTTTATTCTTTTAACATGTAACAACTGTGCATTTGTCAATAGGAAAATAAACAATTTAGCAAATGCTGTTGTACATCGAAGAACATATGCTACTCTGGAAGATTATTCTCCTCTGGTACATTATTTCATTTGTGTAGGCTAACTTTCTATGGTAGTGGTTCCTAACTGTTTCATAAAAAGCTTCCCCTCCTTCCATCCCATTTTGGAAAATGAATATAACAGGCTAAACCTGGAGAATGTGTTGTCTCTCTTTTTTTATATAGAAATATAAGGACAAAAAAAATCAATAAAAAATGTTGAAAGATATAGATAAAATAATGCAAATGTGGGAGGAGAAATGCTCTGGATTTTGTTCTAGAGTGACAGCAAACCTTACAGCTAGTAGGTTCCTGAGATAGGAGTGCAACAACACCTTTGAGATAGTAGTGCAACCACACCCTACACATACAACCACACTCAGCAAGTCGGGCTAATTCCCTCACTTGCTAAGAGAGACTGCGTTTTCCATTAATAAAATGATTCAGATTTGTCCACAAAAAGAGCAACTGCAACAGCTGAAGAGCATCTGTACAATTACTGAAGAAGTACTGGTAGACTGAGGAAAAAATGCCCTGAGGCTCAGCTAAAAAAATATCACTAAACTGTCTCTCAAACAAATTGTATTCAACTCAAGGAGAAGGGCTCTAAAACTACAATTAAATTGTAATTTTAAAATTAAAATTAGAAAGGTAATTTTAACTCTGTGCTCACATGAATCTAAGGACACAGATTCCTTGAGCCTATGTTCCAATTTAGAAGACATATACCACACAACCACACAAACCGAGAGCCAGACTAAAGTCTATCTCTTAATCTGGCAGGTGCCTTTGAAATGATGGCATTTCATATATTTTTTTTAACATCCGCTCAAACAAGACACCATACAACTTAAGAAGGAAGGGTTTCACTGATGAAATGCGGCTTTTTAAAGGTGCAAGTGAGTGCTGTATCCCTTTTCGCCTTTCCCCACTAAGTCTTCTGTGTCTATGTGCAAATACAGGCACTGTTCTTCAGCGCACAGAGCCTCTGGTCCATTCTCCATTATAGCTTCGAGCAGTGACTCCCTTCCATGGTCCACCAGCATCCAACACTCTTGTTGTCCTTTTCACAGCAACAAGAGCTCTTGTTACAAAGTTATTGATTGGTTTTCCTGCAGACAGATGGGCTTGTCAACGTCTGCTCCCCCCCTCCTTTGGAATCTGCCAGTGTATGGGCTGATTGTGCCTCTCCAGGGGATAGGGTTGCAATGGGAGACCACCCTCTACGCAGCATCCTTCACACAGGCCAGCGACTGTAATAAATAGAGCTGGACTGAGTGATAATAAAAGCAATTGAGAGGGTTACCTGTACAGGCCTAAGATTTATATCTTCTCATATTTGAAGTGATTGTTTTATTGAGTTCTCCATTTGGTTAGGATGCTCTGTATATATTTATTTATTTATTTATGGATTTTTGTTGTGCTACCTAGCCTCTTTTCATTTCTCTGATGGGATTGTGAAAGAAGTGGTATCCTCTGGAAATGAGCCCTTTAAGGAGGGCTGTTTATATACTGAACATCCTTTTCCCCTCCCTTACCTACAGTGACTCTAGCTGTGATCCTGGCAGAAATAGTGTGATCATTAAAGAAACATAAACTGTGTGCTCAGGAGCGGGAGATGCCTTGCAGCAGGAAGGGGAAATATCCTGCTTACTGGGGGGGTGGGGGCGGGGGGGGGCAGCAAAGCAAAGGGTGCGTGTTCGAATGCTTGAGAAATAGCCATCCTTGACAAGAAATACCACAATTAATGAAAAAAATATTATTCAATAAAGGGCTAAATGGTCAGGAAACCTTTTTCATGGTGTTTTTTTTTTCTCCGACACCCATGTAGAGAGAGGTATGATGAAACACCTATATTATATGTGCTACAAAGACATTACCAGGAAACAACCGACATACTTGCTTAGGAATCTTTATGTTAGTAATTATGGCAACACTATTTAGCTAAAGCCCCCTCTGTGTCAACCCACAGACCACACTTGTGGGTACAACTTGTGGACATGTGGAAGCAAAACTGGTGGTACATCAAGACTTCAATTTGAAAAACAGTGCATTAACTATTAATATTACAAACTTTTCCTACATGCATAATATCCATTAAACATTACTTTGCCAAGATTCTAATCTGTAGTAGTTCAGGAATCATTAGCTCAACTTTTGCTTCTTGTTTAAAATGTAATGTTTTTATTACTGATATTGAAACAAACCTAAGTATTTAACAATGTATAAGCAGTTAACTTTACTGTTGTACCATAATATACAGATGTGGATGAGATTCCATTTAATCGTTGTGGCAGAGAACTATAGACACTCTTCAGTCTAACCACAGACTACTTATATAGCAGTGAGAGAGACTGTCAAAATGTTAACCTCCTGTCTTTGGGGCAGCACAAAACGATTTTGGCATAGCATTTGCAACCCCACTGCCACTTTCTATCCTGTTTCTATTGTGTCCGTTCTAAATCAGATGGTGTGGCCTGGTTTGCAACCCTGCACTTGTGAGAGACAAGATTGTTGGTTTTCTTCTCTGGCTTTGCTACCCTTCCTTTTCAGCCAGTCCCTAACTTTGCTGGGAAAATCAGGGGCATTGCAGCAGGAATGGGAAAGGTTAAACTTCTAGATTCTGCATGGACTGATTGGTCTCCTCTTCCTCACACAACCCATTTGGCCACTTCCCAAGTTAAAATGAAATAATGGGTATTAAAAAAAACCAGTGGGAAAATTCCAAGGCTGAAATAATTCCAGAAATGAAAGAGACAGAATCAGGTATGGCTGTGCAACTAGCTATGTAAGAGAACTGAAATATTTAGCTCCTGGGCAACCATTTTGTGGCTTCATTAACAATTGCAGAGAAACTGACAATGTACCAATACACAAAATATTCTTCTTCAGATGAAACAATGAAGCTCTGCTCTGCTCTGCTCTGCTCTCAGTTGTTGACATTGGAAAGAAGATGGAATCAAACTAGAAAGTTCTGGAGCATGGAAATGACAGGTTAGAAAGCAACTCCAGAAACAAAGAATTAATGGAGAAGATAAAGGCTGGAAGAGTATGGTACACAGCACACCAGAATTTATACATCCTGAGGTTGCCTTTGAATGTTGTCAGAAGAGAGAAAATGTTTGTACTGACATAACTTATGACTGATTTGCTCATGGACTGGGGATGAGACAAGAGAAAGAGTAGGCCTTCATTGCCCCATGGTTACTTCCAAGTAGGTGCTGGGCCCCAAAGTATGACCCTATGCACTGAAACATCTTTTTGGCTTTGAATCTTAAGCGCTGCCTGCACAGCCCTACTAATTATGGTTTCCATGAAAAACCACTTGTTCTTGTTACTCTCTGCCTCCTGCCAAGTGAATGACCTTGGGTCACTGTATTAGGAGATAGGGCAATTATATTCTCCCTGTTCTTTATCTTCAATACTGTCTATGATATTTAAACCTTCTTGATGTCCCTTCCATTTTCTTTAAACTAAAAATATTAAAGCTTCTCCTTGTTCTCATTACTGGGAAGGAGTTCTAAGTCCCTGATAATTTTGTTCTTATGGACATCTTTTCTAGCTTTATTGGTATTTTTTTTTAGAAATGTATTAAGTGACACTAAATATAAGATAATTATTTTTTTTATTTCCATTTGTTCCTAACTTGAAGTGGATTTAGAAAAATGTGTCAAGAACTAAGCAATTGATTTTAAATTACTGAAGACTAGAGAAAAATCTCAAGAGAGTATCACAGCCAATTGTTTATATAACACTTCATTAGGGCAAACTGGCTTTGTTTTTGGCTGATGGACATGGGAATATACAGGGAAGTTGCTATGAATACTTTGCAGAAAGAACAGAATTTATGGACAAATGAAAAAGTGCTGAAATGAAGAGTGCTTTAGAAGAACAGAGCACACTTAGTACCCAGAAAATTCTGGGAAAAGGGAGAACTGAGGAAGAGATGAAAGCATATAAATCTTCTGTAAGTCCTGTCAATTACATATCTGCAATTCCAGAAGAAACATAAGCAAGCTCAAGATACAGGTAGGTATCAAACTACTGCTAATTCATCATGTTTGCTCTTGTCCTCTTCATAATGGTACATTTCTACAGAGATGTGTAACTCTCCTTTTTACAATTGATTCAAAATTATGGTGGTTAAAATAACTACATAAACCTACCTAAAAATATTTTTAATTCTGGAATGTAGTGATATAAGAAATATGAAAAATAAATGAATAAACTTCCAGCATAATTTCCCATTCTCTTAAATCAGTTCTTTAAAGTTAAATACAATACAGGAAGTTTTTTTTAAAGAAGTAACTCAGTTTTCCCATTATCAATTTTTCAACTTCCATCAATATTATATTCATGAATAAGTGATGCCACTTTCTAATTCCCATCACTATTTAAGGAATATTTTGATGCACACCGGGAACTCTCAAGCTATTAGAATTAATCATTAGATCAAATATTTACCATTCCTTTTTTTAAATACATGTGGTATTTAAAAAGAGCTAACATTACTCCTCAACAATTCCTTTTTAAACATAAACACAGATCATTCAAACTTTCTTCACGCTTTTCCCCAAAGCAGCACTTTTCTGGACATATTTATCAGACTGAATTAATGCAACAGCCCAAAACTTTTTGGTAAGTAACATTTATTGCAGAAAAGCTAAAAGGCTATTGTGAAAGACAGTGGCGGATTAAGGCTCACTGGTACCCTAAGCACTGACAAATCTTGGTGCCCCCTCTTCCTTTGTACATCTTGTGCAAATGAAGCCATATTCTCAATTTTGTGGTTCCCCCTTTGGGCCTGGTGCCCTAAGCACGTGCTTAGTCTGTTTAATGGTTGATACACCACTGATGAAAGAATTCCAGCAACTGTAGTGTATATCTCTGTTTATGGTGGAAGTCGTGTTCAAATATTCCTCCTCTTTCTCCCACTTGCAAAAAACTAGAAATAATTCTCTTCTGGGCTAGAGAGGCAGCTACCATCTGCTCAGTGACGGTATTCTACCGCTTCGGCCTAGTTCTACTGAGCCAGAAGTGCTGATGAGCTGCAGAGACAGAACCAGTTTTCTCCGCCACTCTGCTGTTGGGTCCACCTGCCTGCCTGGGCTCCCATGCTCACCTTTATTCCCTGCTTTTGAAGCGCAGCTGCTTTGCACAGCACAGCAGAGTGTTGCTCGGCAACTGCTGAAGCAACAGGAAGAGTGCAGGCTTGCGGGAGGTGAATTGGAACCCCTCGGCACCTGTACAAAGTGCACACGCAAAGTGTGTGCACGCATGCAAAGCATGCCCCATCAAGCCACACCCACCGAACGGGTGGTAAAAATCTTTTGAGTCCCACCACTGCATCTGCTCCTTGTTTTGGAAACTATCTCTGAAAGTCTGTGGATTGACTGCCCATTGACTATGTGCTTTCCTCTGCTTAAAATGCAGTATCCAGCTATGCATAATATTTGGGTGCCAGCAGAAGGTATCATCCTAGGCACCTTTGCTTTGTGTGCGGTGTGGTGTGGAAATTTTCATAAGGCACAGTGAAAAAGCAGTTCTTACCACCCTATCCATATATAAAATATTACCCAATCGATGGAAAGTATTTCGTTTAGTCCAATAAAAATCATGTTTCTTTTCAAGCATTGTACCAATGTGGCAATTCAGATTATTGGGGGTGGCACTGGTGGCGGGGGAGACTGCTTAGAGCTAGATGAAAGAACATTCTCTGGAAGCTGACTTTGATTACAACATTTCTTTAGCGTTCTAAAGCCCAGGGAAAACATTGATGAAAAATATTTTATCATGAAAAACCCTAGAGAAAAAGCATTTGGACATGCTCAGACACAGGGCTTGTTCCTTTCTGATGATTTTATTTTCCTTTTTTTTATCTTTAACTTTTCTTGTAAATCTATAGACAAGAATTGCAATATTAGTTTATTTTTAATTCCGCGTTACTTGATTTTCCTTACTTTTGTATATGTATTTTTATTATTTAGACGGGAAAGTTCTTTAAAATTACTCAGAAATTTACCAAGGAGAATAGTTCGATTTTTTTTCTAATCGACTTTAAGATACTGTATCTACAAGATACCAAGAGACAGTTACTTAGTGGGGATTTTAAGTATTAGAGCACATAACACACGACAGGTCACTAAAAGGCAAAATCACGAAGCTGTGCCTTACTTGCTTTGGCCATGTCATGCAGGGGAATTTGCTGGAGAAAGTAAATTGTTGGAAGAATTACTGATTTTTACCAGGCCAGTGGTTTGAAACCAGGCCATCAAAGAACACCATCAGTGAACACCATCAAAGCTGACACCCATCAAGAGCATAGAAAAACAAAAAAAGTTGTGTAAGATCTGAAGACATGGAGAGACCTGGCCCATAAAATAGAACTCAACCGAATAGATAATATAGTCAGAGGGGATTTTAAAGTGATTGTAGCTTCTTGGATCCAGTATGCATTTCTGTTGTGAGGTATTGTTGTCACACGAAACAATAACCTGAATGGAATTCTTTAGGAAATATCTGCATACTTTTATCTTAGAATTTGCTCTTGTGGATCTGGAACTCTTCACTTCCTGGAATGAAAGAGGAATGCCAAAATATTTTCAGAACAAGCCCCCTGCTGGGTGAAACCAAGTAAAACACTTTATCCGGAATAGCTAATTAAATGACACTTTCTTAATTTAGTCCTGCTTAAAGCAGTTGTGCCTGTAAGTAGAAAATTCTTCCAAAACTTCACATACTTTGCAACTCAAGACGTTTAAAACCTAAACCTGTGCTTGTTAGGCCACTGATGACCGTATGAGATTTTTTGAAAGTTTTAGCTGTTAAAAAACGTATCTGGCACTGTTTTCCCTTGTTCTGTTCTTAGAAATTTATTTTTCTTGTTAAGGAGGTTATTTTTTTATTGCTCTTGTGTTTACTTTTCAGATTTTGGCTAGATCCTTTACTCCCAAATTCATGTCCATTGTTTGGATCGCAATCTTAGCCTGACTTTCAAGTTACAGGCATGGAATATAGTATTGAAAAATCTGGATAAATGTGCCTGGGGTTGTGTGGCAGAAGCAGATAATGTTCTTTTGGTTTTTGTTTTTTTTCATATTCTAGTAGCATTTGCACACTGGCCTCCATCACTTTGGAAAGAAAATCAAACAGAACTCTTGCAAAAGCTCCCAGATATTCATAGTTTAGGTAATATTATTCTCCTGAGCCTGTTTGTACTTATTTTTCTCACAGTGTTTTCACTTTCAGTCCTGATTCTAAGAGTACTGTAGATGCTTTGCCAATAATGTATAATTGGCAAGAACAGACCAAAAAGAATGCCTTGTGAATTAAGAGCTCTGTTTGCAAATTACTTTGACCTGTACTGAGTGGTCAGGACAAGCATCACCAAACTTCAAGCCTAGATTTAAAAAAAATAAATCCTGTCAATAGTTTTATGTAAAAAAAAATTAATTTACTGACTAAAAATCATATTCCACCTGACAATTTTATTAATTTTCAAGACAAAATATATTATCCACAGATAGAACAGGAGAAAAGGACTTTCAAAAAGTAAAATAGAAAAACACAAAATCAATAGATACCACAAAAAAACTACTATAAAAAGCAACCCAGTGTTGGGCTTCCTTTTTTGCTGAGATATAGCCCCTATAAACTCAATATCAGGGCTCTGCTTAAGATTTAGCTGTGCTGTGTGGTGCTGACTCCTCCTCATACCACTGAAAAGGTAGAATTTAAAATATCAGCTTTTAAAGTTTTTATGAAATTTTTCAAGTGTGCTTTTGAATCATGTCTCATTAGTTAAATGTTTCCAGTCAGAATGTATAGGTATCTTCATGGGGGCATTATTTAAAAGAAAATGAAAATGTCTAATGTATATTTTAATACCTTAGTGAATAAAACCAAGGGCAGTAAGTAAGCATTTCTTCCAAGGGAAAAAAAGGCAGTAAAAGACTGGCAGATAGAATATACCAAGTGCCAGAGGAAGCCTTTAGGATGCGAGGCTTCCCAGACAATTTAGTCTTCTTTGCACATTAGATTCGGCCTATATGAACTGGAAGCATTCACAAATAAACTAGGGAATGTAAAAGATATTTTCCTCTTGGGTTTTCAAATATTTGTGACTAGCTCTTGTTCTAAGTACCATTCCCTGTTCCTGTTGCTCTCAAAAGCTGACAATTAAAGGATAGCATTCCTCAAGCTATTTCAACCTATTGCACATGACAACAGCCCTAAAATTTGCTGTCTAGCTTCTCCTTAAGTATCTTGGATGAATGGGAAACTACATCTCATGAGGCATTAAGATTCTTAACCTAATGTTAAGCTGAAACGACTTCCTTACCATAAAGAACACTAGGCAGCCATTTTCTGTATGACAACCTTTAAGTTTTATTTATTTTGTTGTTTTCAATAATCCATAATAAACATTTTTTCCATGCCATAGGATGATGATTGGTCATTTTTTGAAAGTACTCAAGTTAGATAATATCCTGCCTAAGTGATATTGCTGAATTGGACATATATGATGGAGCTAATGCCAGAT